>NW_019273334.1:0-610 GCF_002738345.1 Cucurbita maxima
ACTTGTAAAAGACTATTAAAAGAAAAACTAAAAAAACAAGGATATTAAGCATGCTTGTTTCTTAAGTTAGGTTTTATTTAGTAAAGCATCACACCCAACTACCCAAAATTTAAATTATACTTTTTTTTCTCTCCCAAGGCCAATCATATACTTCTCGTAGCTACATTTGAATCCTCTCCTTCTCAAGTTTCTTCTATTTTGGTGTTCGAAATTTTTGAATAAAATCGAAACATTTATATTTATTTTGAAGTCAATAATTTACTTTCCCATAAAAACTTGGATATTCCGTTGCCATACCTGCACTATTTTGTTAAAAGTCTCCATATGTTTGAGAACTCAAATATGAAATAGACTTGCTTTTATTAGATTAGTATTAGTATTGCAGTAAGCAAAGATTTCATGTGGTTTGGTCTAAGTTCTCATCAACATCCCAAATGCAATGCCATAGTTGCATCATTCTTGAAGCCAAACTTCATTCTCTAACATAAATACCTCGAACGAATCATGTCCAAGATTGCTACTAAAGTTGTATCAAAAAATTTTGTTTGCAAAAAATTCTCCTTGAAATTTCAATTGTATTTGTAATGGTTCCAAAAAAAAAAAAAAAAAA
>NW_019273334.1:640-921 GCF_002738345.1 Cucurbita maxima
GTGCCTAGAATTGAGAAAATGCGAGTAATAGAAAGAAGATAAGCGATCGTTGTAGTTTTCCGATGAACACAAATCAACGACGGAAAAATTAACCCCCACCTCTCATTTTAAAATCGTCCTCAATCTCTACTTGTTATACAAAATATATCTCCATTAGTTGAAGCAGGAAGCACAGAGAAAAAAAAACCGACGTAAGGAGATTGTATTCATGGGGGAAATTTTCGGCGAGCATTGGTTGTTTTAGAAATCCGAAACGAAATACGGGTCTACAATGGTAGTCA
>NW_019273334.1:1067-3304 GCF_002738345.1 Cucurbita maxima
AGCAGCAACGAACAAAGCCCCGAAGCTAACTTGCAACGCTTGGCCCACATACAACATCGAGCGCTCTGCCAACTACAACTATTCAGCCTAACCGGGCCCAGTACCATCGATATAGATATTTTGATACTAATTTCTACAAATTTATTACCCTTCCATAGCTAAATTTGACTTAATAAATGCAAATAAGGTCAGTACAACATCTTATTTCCAAGTTCAAGTTTATTTAGGCTAGAAATGTGAGTTATTAATGAAAAACGATGTACGACCTAAAATTTCTACTTAGAGTTGTTACTAACCTCTTATGCTTAACTCATATGCGAAATATAACCCTTAAAATAACATCATTTATAGCAGAATTTTGAGAATTTAAAACAATTACATCTTGGAAAACACTATCATAGTCTTACGTGTTCAACATATAATACTGAAAAATGAAAATAAAACAAATACGAAATAATTTAAAACATATGAAATGCAAGGCAACCTACTGTAACCTAAAACTAGAAAATTAAACATTCTCATATCTTATGCACGTGTCATGGTCTCTGCTCGCGATGCCCCTGTCATCCGTACATGAGTTCCTTGCCTTTACTTGAAAAATGATGTGGCACGGCTTGAGTATTTTGAAGAATACTCAGTATGTGATCCAATTATAGGGATCATGCTAAATACAAACACATGAAAATATGATCTAGGGACCTATCTCTATCTCATACTAGGGGTGGTGATAACTCTTCAAAAGTAGAGTTATTATATCAAGTACTTTTATAGTTAATTTTGTACTCGTACTCATTATTTTCTCATTAATTGCTTCTTTTATTCTAATTAGTACACATGAAATAGTCAATTGTAGTTTAATATGAATAGATGTTCAATTTGCATAAATCGAGCTTAATTGTATACTTAATTGAGTTATTTGGTAAAATTCCAAAACATTTATGCTGAACCATGATGTTGTAGCAAATCTGGAAACAACACTACTTGCATCTGAAAATAAATTTCTGAATCTGATGCTAAAGCAATTCGGAATGCAAACTTTTCAGGGATGACATGAAAATTTTAATTCACATCAGCAGTCCATGTCGGTCATTGACTACCAAATTAGAAACATCCTAAGTAGACTATTTTATCCTTTCTCGGCCCTAAATGAGAAGAAACAAACACTATAAAACAAAAAGGATACCTAAAATAAGAGGGAGCCGCACTTTTGGAGAAAAAATGGATTAGATAGCAGCAGCCTCCGCTGCTGTGAACTGCTGTAAAACCAGAGAAGAAGAAGAAAATCCTAATCCTGCTGCTGTTGACAGTAGAAGGAAAAGGAGACCAGTAAGGCAGAGAAGAAGAAGAAAATCCTAATCCTGCTGCTGTTGACAGTAGAAGGAAAAGGAGACCAGTAAGGATTTATTAGGCAAAGAGGTGGACGTGAGAGCTCAAGGGAATGAATCTTCCATTAACGAACCACAACAAACCGGGATAACTCTCTATTTCTTATTCTCTTTTCTCATTCAATCAATTTTACATGATTGAGATGCGGATTCCTTTGTTTAACTCAGTTTGTATGGAGAGCTAAACTTTATAGGTGAGGCAAGAGAGTTTTATATAGTTTAAGTATGTTGACAATATGATCTTAGTTTATTAAAGAGTTGTGGTTAATGATTTACATGTGACGATATAGTACATGATATATATTACATGATGTGCTGATAATATGATATATGCATGATATGAAACGATACATGATATGAATGATATACGAAAAAATGTGTCGACATAATACACAACCGCAATTTATGTAAGGAAAGCTATGATGAATATGATATGATATCAACCGCAATGGAGGGGGTGTTCGACATCAACAACTCCTTAGAATGCTCGTCCAACCATAAAAGGGGGCCAAAAGGTGTGCGAACCGGATTAATGGGTTGGCACGACAACTCGACATTTGTCTTCGCAACGGTGATGGAGATGCTAGCACTCAAGAGGAGTGAGTGAGCCTCCCCAGGATGGACCCTACGATGTGTGTATTTTTGCACTTTGTATTTTCTTCTACTAAACTTAAGACCTGTGTATTGTTAGGTCGATGTTCTAACCAGTTAAGCTAATCACTTGACTTTTGATAAAGTTGGCTCCTCTGCAATGATATATCACCGGTGGATTAAACCAGACTCTGATACCATTTGTTGACTTCTGACAATCGAGGAAAAATCGTCGACGGAGTAAAAAACGACCGAAAGTTT
>NW_019273334.1:3314-4693 GCF_002738345.1 Cucurbita maxima
TTGGAAGAAAAAAAAATAACGGAAAGAATAATAGAGAGAGAGAGAAAGTATGCGCTAAAGAACGGATGGATTGTTATTTTCATTCCATTGACATATTTAAATAACCATCCTATCCTAAAATTAGTCGTAGTAGCACAAATCTTGCGTCCAAATTGGTCAAAATGGCGAGCAAAAAATACGCTCTTCCATTATATGTGGAGCGTTAATTCAGATATCCGAAGACCAAAAAAACAATTAAGTTTAAGGAAACATGTGAATATAATAAATAAGGAAAAATAATAGCTTTTATCTAACACACTCCTACTTCTCATTCGATCATCATCTTGAATTCTTGAAACTTTGAGAACGTGTCAGACTTTTCTTTCATAAAGAAAGTCCACACATATCTTGAGTAGTCATCAATAAACGTCACCATATAACGCATTCCATTGATTGATGCTTGTTTGACAGGACCAAACAAATTAGAGTGGAATAACTCTAATGGTTTCTTTGCTTTAAAACTTGACTCTTTGTATGGTAATTGATGAGCTTTACCATAATCAGCTTCAACTTATGGTAGCTAACATGTCCCAATCTTGCATGCCATAGATCTGTTGGCTTATTCTTTTGGGTCTTGTTAACCAAGGCAGACTCTGTAGATAGGATGTAAACAAATTTCACTCTTCGTCCTTCTATTGTCGGCTTTCCTATTATCTTAACATCTTGATTGACTTTTACATCTTCTAGCCCAAACAAGATGTAGTTTCCTGAAGTTGTTAGTGGTGGCACTGACAACAAGTTCTTCTTTATACTCGGTACATGATAAACATTATGTAGTGATACTATATCAGATTTATTGTAAGGCATGATTGTCCTATTACCGATCTAAGCAATTGAAAACTATGCGTTATTTGCTGTGCATAGCATATGGCTTCCTTTGTACCCTTTCTTGTCTTGCAATTTACTCTGATCGCCAGTCATATGGTTAGAGCATCCTGAATCAACGATCCAGTCATTCTCATAATTGATATGGTCTCTCATCGTCGCCATGAGTGCTAGCTCGTCTTCTTCTATGGCATATCGTACCTCTGTATTCCATTCCTCCTCCATCTTCATGTTGGAGGATGCCACATTATTTTCGACAGATTTTTTCTTGGACCAACAGTCGTTAGACATGTGGCCCTTCTTCCCGCGATTATAGCAATTACCTTCAAATCTCTTTCCTTGAGAACTCTTGTTGTCATTCTTCTGAGCTATCTTAGGTCGTGCATTTCCTTGATGACTTCTTCTTTTGTCACCATTTTTGTATCCACGTTTGGTAGATGACTTATTATTTCCTTGACTTTCACTCGTGTAGAGTGCTTCTTCTTCACCCTTTAATGTGATGCCTCCCATTTGTT
>NW_019273335.1:0-2118 GCF_002738345.1 Cucurbita maxima
CAGCAATAAATTTCTTAAAATCGAAAGCCTAATTCACAAAATCCAGAACCGAGACGTATGAAACACGTGCTGAGAAAACCGAGTAAATGTTCATATTTTAAGAAACTTTTCTGGGGAATGATTAAGCGTGATGATTTACAACAGAATGTTGAAATAACAGAGTGTATAAAGCAGTTAAAAAGTGCTTAAAATCGTAACCCTAATTCGAAAACCCCAAACCGGGACGTTTGAAAATGTGCTAAAAAAACCGAGTAGCTGTCCATGTTTTTCAAAACTTTCATGGGGAATGATTAGGCATGATGATTGAATATTGAGGGTCGAAGAAACAGAGTGCATGAAGTAGTAAAAAAGTACTTAAAATTGAAACCCTATTTCGTAAACCCCAGACAGGAACTTTTCAAACACGTGCTAAAAAAAAAACTAGAAACTGTGAATGTTTTTGAAAACTTTTATGGGGAATGATTAGGCACGATGATTTCGAATTGAATGTCGAAGAAACGGAGTGTATAAAGCAGCAATAAATTTCTTAAAATCGAAAGCCTAATTCACAAATTCCAGAACCGAGACGTATGAAACACGTGCTGAGAAAACCGAGTAAATGTCCATATTTTAAGAAACTTTTCTGGGGAATGATTAAGCATGATGATTTACAACAGAATGTCGAAATAACAGACTGTATAAAGCAGTTAAAAAGTGCTTAAAATCGTAACCCCAATTCGAAAACCCCAAACCGGGACGTTTGAAAAATGTGCTAAAAAAAACCGAGTAGCTATCCATGTTTTTCAAAACTTTCATGGGGAATGATTAGGCATGAAGATTGAATATAGAGGGTCGAAGAAACGGAGTGTATGAAGCAGTAAAAAAGTGCTTAAAATTGAAACGCTATTTCGTAAACCCCAAACAGGAACTTTTGAAACACGTGCTAAAAAAAAACTAGAAACTGTGAATGTTTTTGAAAACTTTTGTGGGGAATGATTAGGCACGATGATTTCGAATTGAATGTCGAAGAAACGGAGTGTATAAAGCAGCAATAAATTTCTTAAAATCGAAAGCCTAATTCACAAAATCCAGAACCGAGACGTATGAAACACGTGCTGAGAAAACCGAGTAAATGTCCATATTTTAAGAAACTTTTCTGGGGAATGATTAAGCATGATGATTTACAACAGAATGTCGAAATAACAGAGTGTATAAAGCAGTTAAAAAGTGCTTAAAATCGTAACCCTAATTCGAAAACCCCAAACCGGGACGTTTGAAAAATGTGCTAAAAAAAACCGAGTAGCTGTCCATGTTTTTCAAAACTTTCATGGGGAATGATTAGGCATGATGATTGAATACAGAGGGTCGAAGAAACGGAGTGTATGAAGCAGTAAAAAAGTGCTTAAAATTGAAACGCTATTTCGTAAACCCCAAAAATGAACTTTTGAAACACGTGCTAAAAAAAAACTAGAAACTGTGAATGTTTTTGAATACTTTTGTGGGGAATGATTAAGCACGATGATTTCGAATTGAATGTCGAAGAAACGGAGTGTATAAAGCAGCAATAAATTTCTTAAAATCGAAAGCCTAATTTACAAAATCCAGAACCGAGACGTATGAAACACGTGCTGTGAAAACCGAGTAAATGTCCATATTTTAAGAAACTTTTCTGGGGAATGATTAAGCATGATGATTTACGACAGAATGTCGAAATAAAAGAGTGTATAAAGCAGTTAAAAAGTGCTTAAAATCGTAACCCTAATTCGAAAACCCCAAACCGGGACGTTTGAAAATGTGCTAAAAAAACCGAGTAGCTGTCCATGTTTTTCAAAACTTTCTTGGGGAATGATTAGGCATGATGATTGAATATTGAGGGTCGAAGAAACAGAGTGCATGAAGCAGTAAAAAAGTACTTAAAATTGAAACCCTATTTCGTAAACCCCAGACAGGAACTTTTCAAACACGTGCTAAAAAAAAACTAGAAACTGTGAATGTTTTTGAAAACTTTTGTGGGGAATGATTAGGACGATCATTTCGAATTGAATGTCGAAGAAACGGACTGTATAAAGCAGCAATAAATTTCTTAAAATCGAAAGCCTAATTCACAAATTCCAGAACCGAGACGTATGAAACACGTGC
>NW_019273335.1:2347-3381 GCF_002738345.1 Cucurbita maxima
AGCAGTAAAAAAGTTCTTAAAATTGAAACGTTATTTCGTAAACCTTAGACAGGAACTTTTCAAACACGTGCTAAAAAAAAAACTAGAAACTGTGAATGTTTTTGAAAACTTTTGTGGGCAATGATTATGCACGATGATTTCGAATTGAATGTCGAAGAAACGGAGTGCATAAAGCAGCAATAAATTTCTTAGAATCGAAAGCCTAATTCACAAAATCCAGAACCGAGACGTATGAAACACGTGCGGAGAAAACCGAGTAAATGTCCATATTTTAAAAAACTTTTCTGGGGAATAATTAAGCATGATAATTTACAACAGAATGTCGAAATAACAGAGTGTATAAAGCAGTTAAAAAGTGCTTAAAATCGTAACCCTAATTCGAAAACCCCAAACCGGGACGTTTGAAAAATGTGCTAAAAAAACCGAGTAGCTGTCCATGTTTTTCAAAACTTTCATGGGGAATGATTAGGCATGATGATTGAATATAGAGGGTCGAAGAAACGGAGTGTATGAAGCAGTAAAAAAGTGCTTAAAATTGAAACCCTATTTCGTAAACCCCAAACAGGAACTTTTGAAACACGTGCTAAAAAAAAACTAGAAACTGTGAATGTTTTTGAAAACTTTTGTGGGGAATGATTAGGCACGATGATTTCGAATTGAATGTCGAAGAAACGGAGTGTATAAAGCAGCAATAAATTTCTTAAAATCGAAAGCCTAATTCACGAAATCCAGAACCGAGACGTATGAAACACGTGCTGAGAAAACCGAGTAAATGTCCATATTTTAAGAAACTTTTCTGGGGAATGATTAAGCATGATGATTTACAACAGAATGTCGAAATAACAGAGTGTATAAAGCAGTTAAAAAGTGCTTAAAATCGTAACCCTAATTCGAAAACCCCAAACCAGGACGTTTGAAAATGTGCTAAAAAAACCGAGTAGCTGTCCATGTTTTTCAAAACTTTCATGGGGAATGATTAGGCATGATGATTGAATATTGAGGGTCGAAGAAACAGAGTGCATGAAGCAGTAAAA
>NW_019273335.1:3497-5563 GCF_002738345.1 Cucurbita maxima
ACGGAGTGTATAAAGCAGCAATAAATTTCTTAAAATCGAAAGCCTAATTCACAAATTCCAGAACCGAGACGTATGAAACACGTGCTGAGAAAACCGAGTAAATGTCCATATTTTAAGAAACTTTTCTAGGGAATGATTAAGCATGATGATTTACAACAGAATGTCGAAATAACAGAGTGTAGTTAAAAATTGCTTAAAATCGTAACCCTAATTCGAAAACCCCAAACCGGGACGTTTGAAAAATGTGCTAAAAAAAACCGAGTAGCTGTCCATGTTTTTCAAAACTTTCACGGGGAATGATTAGGCATGATGATTGAATATAGAGGGTCGAAGAAACGGAGTGTATGAAGCAGTAAAAAAGTTCTTAAAATTGAAACGTTATTTCGTAAACCTTAGACAGGAACTTTTCAAACACGTGCTAAAAAAAAAACTAGAAACTGTGAATGTTTTTGAAAACTTTTGTGGGCAATGNGATTGAATATAGAGGGTCGAAGAAACGGAGTGCATGAAGCAGTAAAAAAGTTCTTAAAATTGAAACGTTATTTCGTAAACCTTAGACAAGAACTTTTCAAACACGTGCAAAAAAAAAAAAACTAGAAACTGTGAATGTTTTTGAAAACTTTTGTGGGCAATGATTAGGCACGATGATTTCGAATTGAATGTCGAAGAAACGGAGTGCATAAAGCAGCAATAAATTTCTTAGAATCGAAAGCCTAATTCACAAAATCCAGAACCGAGACGTATGAAACACGTGCGGAGAAAACCGAGTAAATGTCCATATTTTAAAAAACTTTT
Organism: Cucurbita maxima; assembly: GCF_002738345.1. Lineage (NCBI taxonomy): Eukaryota > Viridiplantae > Streptophyta > Magnoliopsida > Cucurbitales > Cucurbitaceae > Cucurbita > Cucurbita maxima. Next base: position 4,293 of record NW_019273335.1, read on the forward strand.
CTGGGGAATAATTAAGCATGATGATTTACAACAGAATGTCGAAATAACAGAGTGTATAAAGCAGTTAAAAAGTGCTTAAAATCGTAACCCTAATTCGAAAACCCCAAACCGGGACGTTTGAAAAATGTGCTAAAAAAATCGAGTAGCTGTCCATGTTTTTCAAAACTTTCATGGGGAATGATTAGGCATGATGATTGAATACAGAGGGTCGAAGAAACGGAGTGTATGAAGCAGTAAAAAAGTGCTTAAAATTGAAACCCTATTTCGTAAACCCCAAACAGGAATTTTTGAAACACGTGCTAAAAAAAACTAGAAACTGTGAATGTTTTTGAAATTTTTTGGGGGGAATGATTAGGCACGATGATTTCGAATTGAATGTCGAAGAAACGGAGTGTATAAAGCAGCAATAAATTTCTTAAAATCGAAAGCCTAATTCACAAAATCCAGAACCGAGACGTATGAAACACGTGCTGTGAAAACCGAGTAAATGTCCATATTTTAAGAAACTTTTCTGGGGAATGATTAAGCATGATGATTTACAACAGAATGTCGAAATAACAGAGTGTATAAAGCAGTTAAAAAGTGCTTAAAATCGTAACCCTAATTCGAAAACCCCAAACCGGGACGTTTGAAAAATGTGCTAAAAAAAACCGAGTAGCTGTCCATGTTTTTCAAAACTTTCATGGGGAATGATTAGGCATGAAGATTGAATATAGAGGGTCGAAGAAACGGAGTGTATGAAGCAGTAAAAAAGTGCTTAAAATTGAAATGCTATTTCGTAAACCCCAAAAAGGAACTTTTGAAACACGTGCTAAAAAAAAACTAGAAACTGTGAATGTTTTTGAATACTTTTGTGGGGAATGATTAGGCACGATGATTTCGAATTGAATGTCGAAGAAACGGAGTGTATAAAGCAGCAATAAATTTCTTAAAATCGAAAGCCTAATTTACAAAATCCAGAACCGAGACGTATGAAACACGTGCTGTGAAAACCGAGTAAATGTCCATATTTTAAGAAACTTTTCTGGGGAATGATTAAGCATGATGATTTACAACAGAATGTCGAAATAAAAGAGTGTATAAAGCAGTTAAAAAGTGCTTAAAATCGTAACCCTAATTCGAAAACCCCAAACCGGGACGTTTGAAAATGTGCTAAAAAAAACCGAGTAGCTGTCCATGTTTTTCAAAACTTTCATGGGGAATGATTAGGCATGATGATTGAATATAGAGGGTCGAAGAAACGGAGTGCATGAAGCAGTAAAAAAGTTCTT
>NW_019273336.1:0-5002 GCF_002738345.1 Cucurbita maxima
TTCCCTGTTTGGGTTTCCAAAGAAGGGTTCGAGTTAAAGAACTCTTTTACTATTTTATGCACTCCGTTTCTTAGAAATAATATTCTAAATCATCAAGGCTTATAATTCCTAACCAAACTTTCGCAAAACGCCCACCGTGACTCAGTTTTTTTAGCACGTAGTTCAAACTTCCCAGATTTGGGTTTCCGAAGTAGGGTTCGATTTGAAGAACTCTTTTCCTGTTTTATGCACTCCGTTTCTTAGAAATAATATGCTAAATCATCAAGCCTTATCATTCCTCACAAAAATTTTGAAAAACGTCGACCGTGACTCGGTTTTTTTAGCACGTACTAAAAACTTCCCTTTTTGGGTTTCCGAAGAAGGGTTCGATTTGAAGAACTCTTTTACTGTTTTATGTACTCCGTTTCTTAGAAATAATATTCTAAATCATCAAGCCTTATCATTCCTCACAAATTTTTCAAACGAGGTCGATCGTGTCTCGGTTTTTTTAGCACGTACTTCAAACTTCCCAGATTTGGGTTTCCGAAGAAGGGTACGAGTTAAAGAACTCTTTTACTGTTTTATGCACTCCGTTTCTTAGAAATAAAATTCTAAATCATCAAGCCTTATCATTCCTCACCAAACTTTCGAAAAATGTCGAACGTGACTCGGTTTTTTTAGCACGTACTAAAAACTTCCCTGCTTGGGTTTCGGAAGTAGGGTTCGATTTGAAGAACTCTTTTACTGTTTTATGCACTCCGTTTCTTAGAAATAATATTCTAAATCATCAAGCCTTATCATTCCTCACAAAAATTTCGAAAAACGTCGACTGTGACTCGGTTTTTTTAGCACGTACTAACAACTTCCCTGTTTGGGTTTTCGAAGAAGGATTCGAGTTAAAGAACTCCGTTACTGTTTTATGCACTCCGTTTCATAGAAAAAATATTCTAAATCATCAAGCCTTATCATTCCTCACAAAAATTTCGAAAAACGTCGACCGTGACTCGGATTTTTTAGCACGTACTAAAAACTTCCCTGTCTGGGTTTCCGAAGAAGGGTTCGATTGAAGAAGACTTTTACTATTTTATGCACTCCGTTTCTTAGAAATAATATTCTAAATCATCAAGCCTTATCATTCCTCACAAAACTTTTGAAAAACGTCGATCGTGACTCGGTTTTTTTAGCACGTACTCAAACTTCTCAGATTTGGATTTCCGAAGTAGAGTTTGATTTGAAGAACTCTATTACTGTTTTATGCACTCCGTTTCATAGAAATAATATTCTAAATCATCAAGACTTATCATTCCTCACAAAACTTTCGAAAAACGTCGACAGTACTCGGCTTTTTTAGCACGTACTAAAAACTTCCCTCTTTCGTTTCCGAAGAAAGGTTCAATTTGAAGAACTCTTTTAGTGTTTTATGCACTCCGTTTCTTATAAATAATATTCTAAATCATCAAGCCTTATCATTCATCAAAAAAATTTCGAAAAACGTCGACTGTGACTCAGTTTTTTTAGCACGTACTAACAACTTCCCTGTTTGGGTTTCCGAAGAAGGGTTCGATCCGAAGAACTCTTTTACTGTTTTATGCACTCCGTTTCTTAGAAATAATAATCTAAATCATCAAGCCTTATCATTCCTACTAAAAATTTCGAAAAAACGTCGACTGTGACTCAGTTTTTTTAGCACGTACTAAGAACTTCCATGTTTGGGTTTTCGAAGAAGGGTTCGATTTAATGAACTCTTTTACTGTTTTATGCACTCCGTTTCATAGAAATAATATTCTAAATCATCAAGCCTTATCATTCCTCACAAAAATTTTGAAAAACGTCGACCGTGACTCGGTTTTTTTAGCACGTACTAAAAACTTCCCTTTTTGGGTTTCCAAAGAAGGGTTCGATTTGAAGAACACTTTTATTGTTTTATGTACTCCGTTGCTTAGAAATAATATTCTAAATCATCAAGCCTTATCATTCATCAGAAAAATTTCAAAAAACGTCGACAAGAACTCGAATTTTTTAGCACGTACTGAAAACTTCCCTGTTTGGGTTTCCGAAGAAGGGTTCGATTTCAAGAAGTCTTTTACTATTTTATGCACTCCGTTGCTTAGAAATAATATTCTAAATCATCAAGCCTTATCTTTCCTCACAAAACATTCGAAAAACGTCGATCGTGACTCGGTTTTTTTAGCACGTACTAAAAACTTCCCTGTTTGGGTTTCCGAAGAAGGGTTCGATTTGAAGAACTCTTTTACTGTTTTATGCACTCCGTTTCTTAGAAATAATATTCTAAATCATCAAGCCTTATCATTCCTTACAAAAATTTCGAAAAACGTAGACTGTCACTCGGATTTTTTAGCACGTACTAAAAACTTCCCTGTTTGGGTTTCCGAAGAAGGGTTCGATTTCAAGAAGTCTTTTACTATTTTATGCACTCCGTTTCTTAGAAATAATATTCTAAATCATCAAGCCTTATCATTCCTCACAAAACTTTCCAAAAACGTCGACCGTGACTCGGTTTTTTTAGCACGTACTAACAACTTCCTTGTTTGGGTTTCCGAAGAACGGTTCGAGTTAAAGAACTCTTTTACTGTTTGTTGCACTCCGTTTCTTAGAAATAATATTCTAAATCATCAAGCCTTATCATTCCTCACAAAACTTTCCAAAAACGTCGACCGTGACTCGGTTTTTTTAGCACGTACTAACAACTTCCTTGTTTGGGTTTCCGAAGAACGGTTCGAGTTAAAGAACTCTTTTACTGTTTGTTGCACTCCGTTTCTTAGAAATAATATTCTAAATCATCAAGCCTTATCATTCATCACAAAACTTTCAAAAAACTTCGATCGTGACTCGGTTTTTTTTGCACGAACTAAAAACTTCCCTGTTTTGGTTTCGAAGAAGGGTTCGATTTGAAGAACTCTTTTACTGTTTTATGCACAACGTTTCTTAGAAATAATATTCTAAATCATCAAGCCTTATCATTCCTCACAAAAATTTCAAAAAACGTCGACCGTGACTCGGCTTATTTAGAACGTACTAAAAACTTCCCTCTTTCGGTTTCCGAAGAAGGGTTTGATTTGAAGAACTCTTTTACTATTTTATGCACTCCGTTTCTTAGAAATAATATTCTAAATCATCAAGCCTTATCATTCATCAGAAAAATTTCGAAAAATGTCGACCGTGACTCGGTTTTTTTAGCACGTACTAACAACTTCCTTGTTTGGGTTTCCGAAGAAGGGTTCGATTTGAAGAACTCTTTTACTGTTTTATGCACTCCGTTTCTTAGAATTAATATTCTAAATCATCAAGCCTTATCATTAATCACAAAACTTACGAAAAACGTCGATCGTGACTCGGTTTTTTTAGCACGTACTTCAAACTTCCCAGATTTGGGTTTCCGAAGCAGGGTACGAGTTAAAGAACTCTTTTACTGTTTTATGCACTCCGTTTCTTAGAAATAATATTCTAAATCATCAAGCCTTATCAGTCATCAGAAAAATTTCGAAAAACGTCGACAGTGACTCGGATTTTTCAGCACGTACTAAAAACTTCCCTGTTTGGGTTTCCGAAGAAGGGTTCGATTTGAAGAACTCTTTTATTGTTTTATGCAATCCATTTCTTAGAAATAATATTCTAAATCATCAAGCCTTATCATTCCTCAAAAAACTTTCGAAAAACGTCGACCGTGACTCGGTTTTTTTAGCACGTACTAAAAACTTCCCTGTTTGGGTTTTCGAAGAAGGGTTCAAGTTATAGAACTCTTTTACTGTTTGATGCACTCCGTTTCTTAGAAATAATATTCTAAATCATCAAGCCTTATCATTCCTTAAAAAACTTTCAAAAAACGTTGACCGTAACTCGGCTATTTTAGCACGTACTAAAAACTTCCCAGATTTGGGTTTCCGAAGTAGGGTTCGATTTGATGATCTCTTTTACTGTTTTATGCACTCCGTTTCTTAGAAATGATATTCTAAATCATCAAGCCTTATCATTCTCAGAAAAATTTCGACAAATGTCGATCGTTACTCGGTTTTTTTAAAACGTACTAAAAACTTCCCTCTTTCGGTTTCCGAAGAAGGGTTCGATTTGAAGAACTCTTTTACTGTTTTATGCACTCCGTTTCTTAGAAATAATATTCTAAATCATCAAGGATTTGAAGAACTCTTTTACTGTTTTATGCACTCCGTTTCTTAGAAATAATATTCTAAATCATCAAGCCTTATCATTCCTCAATTACTGTTTTATGCACTCCGTTTCTTAGAAATAATATTCTAAATCATCAAGCCTTATCATTCCTCAACAGACTTTCGAAAAACATCGATCGTGACTCGACATTTTTAGAACGTACTAACAACTTCCCTATTTGGGTTTCCGAAGAAGGGTTCGATCTGAAGAACGCTTTTACTATTTTATGCACTCCGTTTCTTAGAAATAATATTCTAAATCATCAAGCCTTATCATTCCTCACAAAACTTTCGACAAACGTCGATCGTGACTCGGTTTTTTTCGCACGTACTCAAACTTCTCAGATTTGGATTTCCGAAGTAGGGTTGGATTTGAAGAACTCTATTACTGTTTTATGCACTCCGTTTCTTAGAAATAATATTCTAAATCATCAAGACTTATCATTCCTCACAAAACTTTCGAAAAACGTCGACAGTGACTCGGCTTTTTTAGCACGTACTAAAAACTTCCCTGTTTTGGTTTCCGAAGAAAGGTTCAATTTGAAGAACTCTTTTAGTGTTTTATGCACTCCGTTTCTTATAAATAATATTCTAAATCATCAAGCCTTATCATTCATCAAAAAAATTTCGAAAAACGTCGATTGTGACTCGGTTTTTTTAGCACGTACTAACAACTTCCCAGTTTGGGTTTCCGAAGAAAGGTTCGATCGGAAGAACTCTTTTACTTTTTTATGCACTCCGTTTCTTAGAAATAATATTCTAAATCATCAAGCCTTATCATTCCTACCAAAAATTTCGAAAAACGTCGACTGTGACTCAGTTTTTTTAGCACGTACTAA
>NW_019273336.1:5281-5562 GCF_002738345.1 Cucurbita maxima
ACCGTGACTCGGTTTTTTTAGCACGTACTAAAAACTTCCCTTTTTGGGTTTCCGAAGAAGGGTTCGATTTGAAGAACTCTTTTACTGTTTTATGTACTCCGTTTCTTAGAAATAATATTCTAAATCATCAAGCCTTATCATTCCTCACAAAACATTCAAACGAGGTCGACCGTGTCTCGGTTTTTTTAGCACGTATTTCAAACTTCCCAGATTTGGGTTTCCGAAGAAGGGTACGAGTTAAAGAACTCTTTTACTGTTTTATGCACTCCGTTTCTTAGAAA
>NW_019273337.1:0-951 GCF_002738345.1 Cucurbita maxima
TTGGCTAATCCGGCTTGGGTTTGATACGTTCGGACACTTTCTTCTTTCAATTTTTCAGAAGCTTAAATTAGTATGACTACCTTTTGGCTAGTTAAATTTTTAGAATCGAGTTTAAATTATTAATGCATAGGTAGGTTTAGTTAGTTTATATACTTATGAGTAAGTTTAAATTACTTTATGAAAAAGTAGGTAAGTTAATTTCCATAGTAGAATTTTAATTTATGGTTGTTGGACTTCTTAGGAAAAATTAAAATTTAGAGGCCAGCATTAAGCTAACTTCAAATGGTTGTAGTTGCTTCGAAGGCTAACCAAGTAAGTGGCCTTACCATCATTTGGTTATAATTGTTGTTGTATGATGACACGTGCTCGTGGCTTTGCAAATTGTAATAGTCCAAGCTCATCGCTAGCAGATATTGTCTTCTTCGAGTTTTCGGGATTACCTTACGCTTTTAAAACGCATAGAGTAATTTTCACTCCCTTATAAAGAATGTTCCCCTCTCCAACTGTTGTGGGATCTCAAAACGCATAGAGTAATTTTCACTCCCTTATAAAGAATGTTCCCCTCTCCAACTGTTGTGGGATCTCACAATCCATCCTCTTTCGAGACTCAGTATCCTTGCTGGTACTCGTTATTTTCTTCAATCTATGTGGGATCTCACAATCCACCCCCTTTCAAGCCCAGGCATCGTTGCTAGCACATCGCCCGATGTCTGGCTCTAATACCATTTGTAACGGTCCAAGCCCACCAATAGTAAATATTCTCCTATTTGGACTTTTCCTTTTGGGCTTCTGCTCAAGGTTTTAAAATGTGTTTGCTATGGAGAGGTTTTCACACCCTTATAAATAATGATTTGTTTCCTTCTCCAACCCATGTGAGATCTCAAAATGCATTTGTCAACTACTAAATGAAAATCAATGCATACACTGTTATTTGTTCTCCCCAGTACACCA
>NW_019273337.1:969-5107 GCF_002738345.1 Cucurbita maxima
GTGTCTGGCTCTGATACCAACATTAACACCCCTAATTTCTTACCCTAAGTAGAGGTGTCAATACATGCCTGCCTTAATTAACATATGCGAACATTGAAATGAAACATTTTCAAATGAAGCCATAGACTTACACATTTAATTTAAAACAAGAAAGTAAGAAATAACGTAGTTTTAAAACATGAAAAAGTTTTGCATATATCCCATAGGGTCGAGACTTTATCCAAAGTACATGTGTAAGCTTGTGAGTGCAACAGCCCACCACTACTCGAATGGTAGTGTGTCCTTTTGTTATCTTATGTAAACCTAGAAAGAATTCCATGACATAATCTCTAAGTTGTTGAACCTTTGAGTACCCATTAGATTCACTAACCAACGGTTTGGCCATATCCTCTAACAACTATCTATGTGACCTACCACGTTGAATAACTTAACCAACTTGGGATTCACTCACTATGTATCAGTAATTTAGTGTGGTATTCACATTAAGAACGAGGCGAATAATCTCATGTTCGTTTGGTAAATATGAAGTAATTTAGTGTGGTATTCACATTAAGAACGAGGCGAATAATCTCATGTTCGTTTGGTAAATATGAGGTAGGATACTTACTTTTTGAGTTGTCTTAATACTCTAACTAGTCATCTCTTCATAACATCATTAAATCTTACTTACCTTCATATATCATCTAGTACATCCTTATACTATAACTAAGGCCAGCAAATTNATGTATCAGTAATTTAGTGTGGTATTCACATTAAGGACGAGGCGAATAATCTCATGTTCGTTTGGTAAATATGAAGTAGGATACTTACTTTTTGAGTTGTCTTAATACTCTAACTAGTCATCTCTTCGTAACATCATTAAATCTTACTTACCTTTATATATCATCTAGTACATCCTTATACTATAACTAAGGCCAGCAAATTCCTTAACTTTTGAAATCTCTTCTCACAAACTCATTGTAAGTGCAGAGTTGTGATCGCATAGATTTAATGAGTTAAACTCAAAACTTTTGAGCAAACCTTCTACCTTGTCAAAGCTAGGAAACTTACAATTTTATATCTCTAAATAAGTCTAGACAAACTACCATTTGTTCCTCCTTTAAAAGTGTTCACCAGACCATATTCTATAATATTCAATGTCTAAGGAAAATACTTTTGTTCAACCAAGACTCTTCATCAGAGAGTTTGGTATAACGCTCATTATATAGAGGTATCAAGTTGGCTTAAGGGCTCATCTTGTTATCTTTTTTGTCTCTGATTAGCCTCCTATAATCGATATGAACACTTATAAAACAAGTTTAGAAACCTTGTTAAATATCTAATTCATAAAAATTACTTAATCTATGAGAAATTAGTGAGCCCAACAACATCACTCTAACTCACACAACTATGTCGAACTCCGAGAAAACCTTTTAACCTTTCCTTGTTGGTTCATATGCTTGAGGGAACCCTTGTTTCTACATGTATGCATTTTTTTTTCTTTTTAATAACTATCTGGATAAGCTCTTAACATTCAATATATCGTCGTGTGTGCCCATTATTTCCTTTTAACGACTAGAGATATTTCTCTCTAAAACAAATGTTAAGGAGTGTGAAGTCCTGATTTAGTAGCTCATATGTCTATGGCTCGGTCTACCTTAACTCTGTCAAGTTGTTGTGGCCAGAATCTAAAAAAATTCAAGTAGATTCAAGGCTCATATCTCGTGTGGGTGTTAATGTTGGAATAACTTAGATATAACATTCAATCTTATTTCAAATCTTCCTAATTTATTAAAGTTCATACCTTAAACACGTTCTAATTTCCTTATGTGATCTTGCATACTTACCCTTAAATGGGTTTCTTAAAAAGTTTATTTAACAATTGAGGCCTTTTAGAATCTTGAAAACATTTTATAATTATTATAGGGGTATGTTGATCATTTACCACCCCAAATCTTGGTTAAATCTGGACATATTCCAATGGCCTTGTAACTTTGTATAAAATCTTTGAATCATGACATATTCAAATGGTCTTCTAAGTATGTTATAGATGAGACAACTCATTGAATCCAATGACCAATTTTAAAATGGAGATCAGTTGCCCACTAATTAGAGAGAATATGTATGGCATAAATTTTATAAAATTTATGAAAATCTAGAAATTTTTAACGTCGATTTAAGCTCTCTCTATAAAGCCTGAAGTAGGAGCTTTCGTTTAGAGTAAGAATCGAGCTAAGTCGAGCCTTCAACTGTGAGTTGTTATAGCCTCTGAGATTTTGGGTTTCTTACTGTCTGATTTCTTCAAAAATTGAGAGCCATAGTCAACCATTTTCCTTCAAACCTGCTTTTGCACCTTCTAAATTAGAATATCCACAAGTTTCGTGATGAAATAAAGTGTTGAAGGTGCCTCAAACACAACTTCTCAATTTGGTTTGTCGTTAAAGGAAGATGGTTGAAGCCCGAAAATTAAATAACGAACATGATAGGTTTCTTGACAAATTTGCATGTAGACTCGAAAATTAAATACGAGCCTACATGCAAATTTGTCAAGAAACCTATCATGTTCGAATTATAAACCTCCAAATAATATTTCCGTAGAAGACCACGAAGGTTAACAATGTTGGGTTTTATGTACTAAAACTCATAGTTTGTAAACAAAAATATATTTTATTTTCAATAAAGATATTATGGTTGTTTATTCAGTAAAGATTGACAATGTTGGGTTTTATTTCCTAAAACTCATAGTCTGGCTATAGTATGATTACTTGAACTATATGTAGAGACATAAGAGTTGATCAAGTTCAAGTATATAGTCAAAATGATCTATAGTATAAGATTAAGGCTAAGTACCTTATTCTGGGGACATTATAGATGCGGTCCACTTTTGTATATGATATAAACAATGTGATCACTAAAATTGTACATGTGGAGACATGTGAGTGGGGGTGTCCTATGCAATGAGTATTGCATAAGATCGAACCATGAAGAAAATCACTCACTTTTTAATGTCGTTTACTATTGAGACTGATTTTCTTTTCATTCGATGACCTAGGTAACTCGATCTTAATCCTTAGCTAACCATGAACTCCTGTTTATTCGGAATTATCCTTAGATTTGCATGGGTGAGAGTGGCTCAAGTTCACTGACTCAATAGGCCTCCCATTTCAGGGGTAAGACTGGGTGAATGATTGGGACGTGGGGTGCAAGATGGAATTCACTCCTGCCCATTTTTAGGGATAGAGGAGAGGTAGTTTCCTTAAGTACTTACTCTTGGTCTTGAACAAGGGGCCTCACTCTCTCATTGGCCTGAGAGGGATTCGGTTTACTAGTTGGACCACAAATCAATTGTTCATTAGAGGACTAGTGAGACATAAGAAACAAGGAGTAACTATAGGGGTAAAACTATAAATTGACCCAGCTCTAGTTACAAACAACCTGTGAATGATCGACTTACTATTCATGGTTATATCAAATGGACAGAAATATATCTATAGTGAGGGGAGTGCAGCTACTAGGCTATAGTGGAATGTCCTAGTAGTTAACGAATGTTGGTTAACAAGGTTAATGAGTTTAACCGGTTAATCTTGGATCGTTGGAGCCCATGATCTATTGGTCCATTAGGTTCCTCTGCTAGCTCATATTGGACTAAACCATAGAACAATGTGACGAGTGAGTTCGAATTCAAATTAGGGATAATGCGCTACATATATACGATATATTTAACCACATTTTTGTTTTATTTACCAATTAAACAAAAAGAGAGAATCTGACATATTTAAATAAGATTTAATATCTTAATCAAATATGTGTCGGAATTAATTGGGATTATGATTTGAATTAATATTAAATATTAATTAAAAGTTTAATTAATCCTTTAATATTACTTTAATTTGAAATTAATAATTCAAATTGATTTTGTTGAATCAAAATGAAGAAAGTTGACTTTATTTAATGGAAAAATCCATGTTAGTGAAATTTTGAGGTGTCAAATTTGGTTTAACCAAACTTACATGCTTGCCAAATAAACCCCAAAAATTTGAGTGGAATTTTGAGTGTCAAAATTTGGTTAACTCAAGCATGCATGTTTCCCACATAATCCCAAACATTTGAGTGTCAAAATTTGGTGATCTCAAATTTGCATGAACATGCAAACATGACT
>NW_019273338.1:0-5570 GCF_002738345.1 Cucurbita maxima
ACTAATCAGGGGCGTTTGAAGTACGTGCTAAAAAACCCGAGTCACGGTCGACATTTTTAAAACTTTTGTGGGGAATGATTAGGCTTCATGATGTAGAAAAGAATTTCCAACAAGCGGAGTGCATCAAAATAGTAAAAGAATCCTACAAATCGAAACCTAATTCGAAAACCCAAATTTGGGACGTTTGAAGTATGTGGTAAAAAAACCGAGTCACGGTCGACATTTTTAAAAAGTTTTGTGGGAAATGATTAGGCTTGTAGATGTAGAATACAATTTCGAACCAACGGGGTGCATCAAAACTGTAAAAGAGTGTTTCAAATCGAACCCTACTTCGAAAACTAAAATTTGGGACGTTTGAAGTACGTGCTAAAAAACCGAGTCATGGTCGACGTTTTTCAAAACTTTTGTGGGGAATGATTCAGCATAATGATTTAGAATCAAATTTTGAAGAATCATAGTGCATAAAGTAGTAAAAGATTGCTTCAAATCGAACCCTACTTCGGAAACTCAAATCTGGGACGTTTGAAGTACGTGCTAAAAAAACCGAGTCACGTTCGACGTTTTTTAAAACTTTTGTGAGGAATGATTAGGCTTGATGATTTATAATAGAATTTAAAAGAAATGTAATACATAAAACAGTAAAAGAGTGCTTCAAATCGAACCCTATTTCGAAAACTAATCAGGGGCGTTTGAAGTACGTGCTAAAAAACCGAGTCACGGTCGACGTTTTTCAAAACTTTTGTGAGGAATGATTAGGCTTTTTGATTTAGAATATAATTTCAACGAAACGGAGTTTATAAAATAGTAAAAGAGTGCTTCAAATCGAACCCTATTTCGAAACACTAATCGGGGACGTTTGAAGTACGTGCTAAAAAACCGAGTCACGGTCGACGTTTTTCAAAACTTTTGTGAGGAATGATTAGGCTTGATAATTTAGAATTGAATTTCAAAGAAATTGTATTACATAAAACAGTAAAAGAGTGCTTCAAATCGAACCCTATTTCGAAACACTAATCTGGGACGTTTGAAGTACGTGCTAAAAAACCGAGTCACGGTCGACGTTTTTCAAAACTTTTGTGAGGAATGATTAGGCTTGATGATTTAGAATAGAATTTAAAAGAAATTGATAAAACATTAAAAGAGTGCTTCAAATCGAACCCTATTTCGAAACACTAATCGGGGACGTTTGAAGTACGTGCTAAAAAATCGAGTCACAGTCGACGTTTTTCAAAACTTTTGTGAGGAATGATTAGGCTTGATAATTTAGAATTGAATTTCAAAGAAATTGATAAAACATTAAAAGAGTGCTTCAAATCGAACCCTATTTCGAAACACTAATCGGGGACGTTTGAAGTACGTGCTAAAAAATCGAGTCACAGTCGACGTTTTTCAAAACTTTTGTGAGGAATGATTAGGCTTGATAATTTAGAATTGAATTTCAAAGAAATTGATAAAACATTAAAAGAGTGCTTCAAATCGAACCCTATTTCGAAACACTAATCGGGGACGTTTGAAGTACGTGCTAAAAAATCGAGTCACAGTCGACGTTTTTCAAAACTTTTGTGAGGAATGATTAGGCTTGATAATTTAGAATTGAATTTCAAAGAAATTGATAAAACATTAAAAGAGTGCTTCAAATCGAACCCTATTTCGAAACACTAATCGGGGACGTTTGAAGTACGTGCTAAAAAATCGAGTCACAGTCGACGTTTTTCAAAACTTTTGTGAGGAATGATTAGGCTTGATAATTTAGAATTGAATTTCAAAGAAATTGATAAAACATTAAAAGAGTGCTTCAAATCGAACCCTATTTCGAAACACTAATCGGGGACGTTTGAAGTACGTGCTAAAAAATCGAGTCACAGTCGACGTTTTTCAAAACTTTTGTGAGGAATGATTAGGCTTGATAATTTAGAATTGAATTTCAAAGAAATTGATAAAACATTAAAAGAGTGCTTCAAATCGAACCCTATTTCGAAACACTAATCGGGGACGTTTGAAGTACGTGCTAAAAAATCGAGTCACAGTCGACGTTTTTCAAAACTTTTGTGAGGAATGATTAGGCTTGATAATTTAGAATTGAATTTCAAAGAAATTGATAAAACATTAAAAGAGTGCTTCAAATCGAACCCTATTTCGAAACACTAATCGGGGACGTTTGAAGTACGTGCTAAAAAATCGAGTCACAGTCGACGTTTTTCAAAACTTTTGTGAGGAATGATTAGGCTTGATAATTTAGAATTGAATTTCAAAGAAATTGATAAAACATTAAAAGAGTGCTTCAAATCGAACCCTATTTCGAAACACTAATCGGGGACGTTTGAAGTACGTGCTAAAAAATCGAGTCACAGTCGACGTTTTTCAAAACTTTTGTGAGGAATGATTAGGCTTGATAATTTAGAATTGAATTTCAAAGAAATTGATAAAACATTAAAAGAGTGCTTCAAATCGAACCCTATTTCGAAAACTAATCAGGGACGTTTGAAGTACGTGCTAAAAAACCCGAGTCACGGTCGACATTTTTAAAACTTTTGTAGGGAATGATTAGGCTTGATGATGTAGAAAAGAATTTCCAACAAGCGGAGTGCATCAAAACAGTAAAAGAGCCCTTCAAATCGAAACCTAATTTGAAAACACAAATTTTGGACGTTTGAAGTATGTGGTAAAAAAACCGAGTCACGGTCGACATTTTTAAAAAGTTTTGTGGGAAATGATTAGGCTTGTAGATGTAGAATACAATTTCGAACCAACGGGGTGCATCAAAACTGTAAAAGAGTGCTTCAAATCGAACCCTACTTCGAAAACCCAAATCTGGGACGTTTGAAGTACGTGCTAAAAAACCGAGTCACGGTCGACGTTTTTCAAAACTTTTGTGGGGAATGATTCGGCAAAATGATTTAGAATCGAATTTTGAAGAATCATAGTGCATAAAATAGTAAAAGATTGCTTCAAATCGAACCCTACTTCGGAAACCCAAAGCTGGGACGTTAGAAGTACGTGCTAAAAAAACTCAGTCACGGTCGACGTTTCTTAAAACTTTTGTGAGGAATGATTAGGCTTGATGATTTATAATAGAATTTAAAAGAAATGTATTACATAAAACAGTAAAAGAGTGCTTCAAATCGAACCCTATTTCGAAAACTAATCAGGGACGTTTGAAGTACGTGCTAAAAAACCCGAGTCACGGTCGACATTTTTAAAACTTTTGTAGGGAATGATTAGGCTTGATGATGTAGAAAATAATTTCCAACAAGCGGAGTGCATCAAAACAGTAAAAGAGCCCTTCAAATCGAAACCTAATTCGAAAACCCAAATTTGGGACGTTTGAAGTATGTGGTAAAAAAACCGAGTCACGGTCGACATTTTTAAAAAGTTTTGTGGGGAATGATTAGGCTTTATGATTTAGAATAGAATTTCAACGAAACGGAGTGCATAAAATAGTAAAAGTGTGCTTCAAAATGAGCCCTACTTCGGAAACCCAAATCTGGGACGTTTGAAGTACGTGCTAAAAAAACCGAGTCACGGTCGACGTTTGTTGGAAGTTTTGTGGGGAATGAATAGGCTTGTAGATGTAGAATACAATTTCGAACCAACGGAGTGCATCAAAACAGTAAAAGAGTGCTTCAAATCGAACCCTACTTCGAAAACCCAAATCTGGGACGTTTGAAGTACGTGCTAAAAAACCGAGTCACGGTCGACGTTTTTCAAAACTTTTGTGGGGAATGATTCGGCATAATGATTTAGAATAGAATTTTGAAGAATCATAGTGCATAAAATAGTAAAAGATTGCTTCAAATCGAACCCTACTTCGAAACACTAATCAGGGACGTTTGAAGTACGTGCTAAAAAACCCGAGTCACGGTCGACATTTTTAAAACTTTTGTAGGGAATGATTAGGCTTGATGATGTAGAAAAGAATTTCCAACAAGCGGAGTGCATCCAAACAGTAAAAGAGTCCTTCAAATCGAAACCTAATTCGAAAACCCAAATTTGGGACGTTTGAAGTATGTGGTAAAAAAACCGAGTCACGGTCGACATTTTTAAAAAGTTTTGTGGGAAATGGTTAGGCTTGTAGATGTAGTATACAATTTCGAACCAAAGGGGTGCATCAAAACTGTAAAAGAGTGCTTCAAATCGAACCCTACGTCGAAAACCCAAATCTGGGACGTTTGAAGTACGTGCTAAAAAACCGAGTCACGGTCGACGTTTTTCAAAACTTTTATGGGGAATGATTCGGCATAATGATTTAGAATCGAATTTTGAAGAATCATAGTGCATAAAATAGTAAAAGATTGCTTCAAATCGAACCCTACTTCGGAAACCCAAATCTGGGACGTTTGAAGTACGTGCTAAAAAAACCGAGTCACGGTCGACGTTTTTTAAAACTTTTGTGAGGAATGATTAGGCTTGATGATTTATAATAGAATTTAAAAGAAATGTATTACATAAAACAGTAAAAGAGTGCTTCAAATAGAACCCTATTTCGAAACACTAATCAGGGACGTTTGAAGTACGTGCTAAAAAACCCGAGTCACGATCGACGTTTTTCAAAACTTTTCTGGGGAATGATTTGGCATAATGATTTAGAATCGAATTTTGAAGAATCATAGTGCATAAAATAGTAAAAGATTGCTTCAAATCGAACCCTACTTTGGAAACCCAAATCTTGGACGTTTGAAGTACGTGCTAAAAAAACCGAGTCACGGTCGACGTTTTTTAAAACTTTTGTGAGGAATGATTAGGCTTGATGATTTATAATAGAATTTTCAATAAGCGGAGTGCATCAAAACAGTAAAAGAGTCCTTCAAATCGAAACCTAATTCGAAAACCCAAATTTGGGACGTTTGAAGTATGTGGTTAAAAAACCGAGTCACGGTCGACGTTTGTTGGAGTTTTGTGGGGAATGAATAGGCTTGTAGATGTAGAATACGATTTCGAACCAACGGAGTGCATCAAAACAGTAAAAGAGTGCTTCAAGTCGAACCCTACTTCAAAAACCCAAATCTGGGACGTTTAAAGTACGTTCTAAAAAAACGAGTCACGGTCAACGTTTTTCAAAACTTTTGTGGGGAATGATTCGGCATAATGATTTAGAATCGAATTTTGAAGAATCATAGTGCATAAAATAGAAAAAGATTGCTTCAAATCAAACCCTACTTCGGAAACCCAAATCTTGGACGTTTGAAGTAAGTGCTAAAAAAACCGAGTCACGGTCGAAATTTTTAAACATTTTGTAGGGAATGATTAGGCTTGATGATGTAGAAAAGAATTTCAAACAAGCAGAGTGCATCAAAACAGTAAAAGAGTCCTTCAAATCGAAACCTAATTCGAAAACCGAAATCTGAAACGTTTGAAGTACGTGCTAAAAAACCGAGTCACGGTCGACATTTTTAAAAACTTTTGTGGGGAATAATTAGGCTTTATGATTTAGAATAGAATTTCAACGACATGGAGTGCATAAAATAGTAAAAGTGTGCTTCAAAATGAGCCCTACTTCGGAAACCCAAATCTGGGACGTTTGAAGTACGTGCTAAAAAAACCGAGTCACGGTCGACGTTTGTTGGAGGTTT
>NW_019273339.1:0-1859 GCF_002738345.1 Cucurbita maxima
CATCTATGCCATTTATAAGTTTCATGCCATTATTGTGGTAGAATTGCATGTGAGCCATTTAGTCAAGCTTGATATTGTGTGGTTGAGTGAAATTCTCAACCTTCTACTTATTTTTTGGATTTCTTTTGTCCGTATTCATTGTAATTTATCCTGATACAAACAAGTTTATTTTTCTAGGGAATGTATTAAGCACATGAATTTATTAATTACGATGAACTTTTGTATAAAACGAAGTAAATACAAATGGAGTAACATGAGATAGAAGTAAACATAGCAATAAAAAGAAACTACATAAACTTAAAGGAAGTTAATCCCATTTTACAATATAAATAAATTGTCCATCATTTTGTACAATAGACGAACATGTTCAATAATAAATATTTATTTTTTAATAATTCCTTATTAACCTGAAACTCCATGGGAACTATCAGAATCTCCAAATTCATTTCTCATCTTTAAATACAAGATTCAGTAAATTTTATGAGATTTATCCGTTTAAGCTAGAGACAATATACATTGATATTATTCATGCCAATTAAGGAATTATACTATCACAATTAAAAAATAAAATATCTATTTAGGAAGAAATAAAATATTCTTATTCTTCTTGTATTGTTTTTTCTTTCTACTATATTTAAGTCAAATCATTCCAGAGTTTTTTTCTTGCCTAGTATTAGAGGAGATTTTTTTTTCTTTTCAATTACTTTCTTTTTTATTTTTACTAATAATGGAATTTTCTTTTTTATTCAAAAAGAAAGAATTTGATTGGTATGATCCTAGGTTTAGTATTTTTCAATGAGTTCAAAATTATTACCCTAGGTTTAGTATTTTGATTAGAGATTCCTCTTTCTTATTCTTAATCAAATTTTTGAGTGGGCTTGACTTAGTTGATACATGATTTATGTCGAACCACCACTAGTGTCTTCTCCACTATCCTCCGGCCTTAGAATGGGATAGTGGAATCCGGTGAGTGACTAAACTTGGGAGGGATTTTGTATATATGAAGAGAGTGTTTGTGAGAGGTTTTTTTTCAAAGTTTTTCACCAAGAAGAAGACATTTCATGTTTTATGATCACTCTATTTATAGAGTCATGTTTGCATGTTCATGCAAATTTGAGATCACAAAATTTTGACACTAAAAATTCCACTCAAATGTTTGGGATTACGTGGCAAGCATGCATACTTGAGTTAACCAAATTTTGACACTCAAATTTGTAGGGTTTATTTGGCAAACATGCAAGTTTGGTTAAACAAAATTTTGACACCTCAAAATTCCACTAATATGGATTTTTCCATCAAATGAAGTCAACATTTTGACTTTCTTCATTTTGATTCAACAATGAATTTGAATTATAAATTTCAAATTAAAGTAATATTTAATGATTAATTAAATATTTAATTAATATTTAATATTAATTCAAATGCCAATCCCAATTAATTCCGACACATATTTGATTAAGATACTAAATTTTATTTAAATATCTCAGATTCTTTCTTTTTGTTTAATTCGTAAATAATACAAAAATGCAGTTAAATATATCGTATATATGTAGTGCATTCTCCCTAATTTGAATTCGAACACTTCGAACTCACTCGTCACACTGTTCTATGGTTTAGTCCGATATGAGCTATCAGAGGGACCTAATGGACCTATAGATCATGGACTCCAACGATCCAAGATTAACCTGTTAAACTCATTAACTTTGTTAACCAACATTCGTTAAGTACTAGAACATTCCACTATAGCCTAGTAGTTGCACTCCCCGCACTATAGATATATTTTTGTCCATTTGATATAACCATGATTAGTAAGTCGATCCTTCACAGGTTGTTCGTAACTAGAGCTGGGTCAATTTACC
>NW_019273339.1:2251-5560 GCF_002738345.1 Cucurbita maxima
CATTTTTTATATCATATACAAAAGTGGGCCGCATCCATAGTGTCCTCAGGATAAGGTACTCAGCCTTATCCTTATACTATAGATCATTTTGACTACATACTTGAACTTGATCAACTCTTATGTCTCTACATATAGTTCAAGTAATCATACTATTTCCAGAGTGTTCTTAGTTTATTGGATTTAGATTAATGATCGTAAAGTTCACTTTATTCAATAACAACCTTTACTGAATAAACAACAATAATAACTTTATTGAAAATAAAATATGCTTTTGTTTACAAACTATGAGTTTTAGGACATAAAACCCAACAAACTCCCACTTGGACTAAAACTCTAGTGGAGTTTTATAACGTTGAGTAGAGAGAAAGACATAAATACAATAAACTAGGGCATCACATACTCATGCCTTTTCTCCCACTTGCCCTAGATTACCTAACTCGTAGTCCTAGACTCACTAGGTGCCCTTCATACACTTTAGCCGTGAGGGGCTTTGTAAATGGATCAGCAATGTTGTGCTCTGAAGCTATCTGTGTGACGATCACATCTCCTCGTTACACAATCTCTCTTATGAGATGATATTTGGGCTCAATATGTTTTCCTCGCTTATGGCTTCTTGGTTCTTTTGAATTTGCAAACCCTTTGCTCGTGATCCTGTTCAATGAACCCCTCTGGTTGAGCCATATAGATACTCTCTTCAAGATTGTCGTTTAGAAAGGATGTCTTAACATCCATTTTCCAAATTTCATAATCATAAAATGTGACAATAGACAAGAGTATTCTAATCGATTTAAGCATAGCAACAGGAGAGAAGGTTTCTTCATAGTTCACCCCCTCTCTTTGGGTATAACCCTTTGCTACTAGTCGAGCTTTAAAGGTCTGTACCTTACCGATTTGGTCTCGTTTCCTCTTATAGATCCACTTGCAACCAATAGGTTTTACCCTATCTGGTTGATCTACAAGTTCCCAGATTGAATTGAAGTACATTGACTCCATTTCAAGATTCATGGCTTTAATCCACTGATCTCTATCTTCATCATTCATTGCTTGTTCATAGATCAATGGATCCTCAATGCCATCATCAGGTATGATGACTTGAGTTTCTGCCAAACCCAAGTAACGATCGGGTTGAGTTATAACCCTCCCACTACGTCGAGGCATTCTCAACTCTTGAGAAGGATGTGATTGACCAGAAGTGTCAGCTCCATCAACAACTCTTATTGAAGGACCAGCTTGATCAACAACTCTTGTTGTTGTATCAGTAGCTTCTTTAGAAATCTCACTTAATACTTGTTCGCTACGAGGTTGATGATTTCTTACGTGATCTTCCTCTAAGAATGTAGCGTTTGTTGATACAAACACTCTATTTTCTTGAGGGTCATAAAACAAACCATCTTTCGTCTCTTTGGGGTATCCTACGAATAGACATAATTTTGAACGACGTCCTAATTTCTTGGAATTTTGCACCAACACATGTGCATCCCCAAATTCTGAAGTGACGTAAACTACCTTTACGCCCTTTTCATAACTCATAAGGTGTTTCTGAAACACTCTTAGTAGGAATCATGTTCAAAATGCATGTAGCAGTCTCCACTACATATCCCCAAAACGGATCGGGTAATTGAGCGAAACTCATCATAGATCGAACCATGTCTAACAAAGTTCTATTTCTCCTTTCTGATACACCATTTTCTTGAGGCATACCAGGGGCTGAGAGTTGTGACCTTATTCCATGTTCTATCATATAGTCCTAAAATCTTAAGTCCATGTACTCTCCTCCTCGATCTGATCGAAGTGTTTTAATAATTTTACCTAATAGATTCTCAACCTCAGTCTTATACTCTCTGAATTTTTCAAGAGCTTCGAGCTTGTGACGTATTAGATAAAGATAGTCATACCTTGAATAATCCTCAATAAATCTGATGAAATATTCATACCCTCCTCGTGCTTTGACATTCATTGGACCACAGAGATCTGTATGCACGAGTTCTAAGGTTTCTTTGGCTCTATAACCTTTTTCGAAAAACGATCGTTTAGTCATTTTACCCTCAAGACAAGACTCACATGGAGGTAAATAGTTGTCTTCTAACTTATTTGGAAGTCCATTTTTATCCAATCTATCAATCCTATTGAGATTAATGTGGCCTAGTCTTAAGTGCCAAAGATAGGTATTAGGAGAAATCTTTTGTCATTTATTTTGAGTTTCAGCTTTTTTAAACATCTCGGTATTTAAAATGGCTTTTATTTCGCTCGATTTTAACATATATAAGTTGTTTTCTAATTTTGCAGAACAAATATGAATACCTCTTTTGCAAATGAACAAGAGATAGATATTAGATTTCTTTTCATTTCAGGAACAAAAAGTACATTATCTAATATAATGAATCTATCTCCAAAAAACAACTTTAAATTTCATACTGATCTTGCTGAGACAGCCTTTCCTGTTCCAACCCTAAGTGTTATCTCACCGTCCGCAAGCATTCTCCAGAAGCTAGTTTCCTGGTAAAAAGAACAAATATGATTAGTCGCCCCTGAATCTAGTATCCAAGTTGAGTTTTCATACTCTACTGAACATATTTCTACAACGAGGAAATCATATTTACCTTGTTGTGTCTTTTCGGCTTTATTCTCTTCAATGTATTTTGGGCAGTTTCTCTTCCAGTGCCCGTTTTCGTTGCAATGGAAACATTTTTCTTTATCTGCTTTTTGAACCTTGTGTTTACGGTTAGTAGGAATCTTATTTTTCCCTTTACCCTTCTTCTTCATCAAAACACTTTTAGAAGTTGAAGGTCCACGCTTAATTTCTTAGTACGATCCACGTAGTAATTTTTTGGAGATAGCAACCATTTGCTTCTCCTGTTTGTCCCTTGTTCGTTAAGAGGGATTGATAAGTCTGTAGCTCATTGAGAAAAGCAGTCAAGTTATATTCTATTTTTTTCATTACCACATTTGTGCGGAACTGACTTGACTCTTCTCATCAATGACAACTTCATTTTCTTCTGTCACATTGAAATTGACCATCATGTCTAGGACATATTCTCTAACTGAGGTCGCTTATTACATACGACAGTTATAAATGTATTTTATGGCTTCATGTCTAAGGGAGAAGGACGGTTGTCCAAAGATCCCTTTTAGAGATTCCATAACTCTTAGTAATTCTTCGGAAGTGTGACCCGCCATTTTCTGACCTCAGAGATCGGTCCCAACAATGCTATCGAACGATAAAGTCAAAGTTGGGAACGGACCTAAGAAATCCTATCCATTTCTAGAGTTTGTGTTGTTTCGACTTCCATGTTACAACCCTCCAAATGG
>NW_019273340.1:0-5557 GCF_002738345.1 Cucurbita maxima
CCTAACCAAAAGATAACAGAGAAAATTTACAAAATTCAAAATTAAAATAAATACATGGTGATCATAATTAAAATAAATAAGAAGAAAGGAAGGGGAAAATTTAACGGAGGAAAATGAAAGATTCAGTGAACATTAAAAGATTAAAAAAAAAAAAAAGAGGGAAGGAAAAAGTGGAGTTTTTATCGTCTATACCATGAGGTTTTTTTTTTTAATTATTAAGTAATCCTTTTATTATTTATTTATGAATTATTATTATTACGTATACTTTTTTCATTGTTTATTATTATTTTTGGGCTATTACAACTACTTTTACTTCTGTTCCAAATATTTATATTACATGTATTGGTTGTTCCTCATCTCACTGAAAATCTTCTTTCCATCAGTAAATTAACTTTTGATTTTCCTCTCAACGTTTCATTTACTAATAATCTTCTTACTATCTAGAATCGTCAAACAGGAAGGGTGGTGGCAACCAGTAATAGAGATGGAGGGCTACATATGCTGGAGTGCGACAACTCTGCTTTTATTTCGGTCCTTAGAAACAAATCTTTACTTGTTTCATATGATTTATGACATGCTCGCCTGAGTCATGTGAATCATTCTGTTATTTCTTTTTCAAATAGAAAATGCCATCTTTCTCTTACGTTTTTATTGTCTTCTCCATCACTATGTAGTACTTGTCAACTTGCGAAAAGTCGTCGATTGTCTTATTCCCGCAATGAACGTAGGTTGTCTCATGTGTTAGCTCTTATTCATTGTGATCTTTGGGGTCTTTCCCTGTCAAATCAAATTCGGGTTTTCTTTACTATGTTATTTTTATTGGTGATTATTCTCGATTCACTTGACTTTACCCTAAAAAATTTAAATCTGATTTCTTTGATATTTTTCTTCAATTTAAAAAATGTGTGGAAAATCAATATTCTTCTCGCGTCAACGTATTTCAAAGCGATGCAGGTACCGAATTTACTAGCACTTGTTTCAAAACTCATTTACGTACTTCTGGCATCCACTATCAATTCTCTTGTCCATATACACCTGCTCAAAATGGTCGTGCTGAGAGAAAACACTGTCATGTGACTGAGACTGGCTTGACCCTTCTCTTTCACTCCCATCTTTCTCCTCTTTTTTGGGTAGACGCCTTCAGCACTGCAACCATATATTATCAACCGGCCTACTCCACTTCTTGGAGGTAAGTCACTCTTTGAACTTCTCTATGGTTACTCTCCTCATTATGACAATTTTCATCCCTTTGGTTGTCGTGTTTATCCTTACTTGCGTGATTATATGCCTAACAAGCTTTCTCCCCGCAACATTCCTTGTATCTTTTTTGGGTTAGAGTCCTACTCATAAAGGGTTATGTTGTCTTGATCCCGCCACCACTAAGCTATATATCACTCGCCATGCTCAATTTGATGAAACTCACTTTCATGCTATCCCTAGCTTCTAGGCCCAACCTCTGTCCTCTCTTCATATTTCTAATTTCTTGGTATTTGTTCTGACCTTGTGGATGAGTCTGTGTAGGTTGATACTTCTCGTGCAGGTTACGCTTTGCCACCCTTAACTTCTGATCCGACCTCTATTGAACCTACTGTTGATTCCTCTTCTTTGGGCTCTAATCCTATGATCACACGAGCCAAAGCTAGTATACTCAAGGCTCGTCATCCAGCAAATCGTGGTATTTTGGGCTCATCTGGGCTTCTTTATGCTCTTCTTGCATCCACTGAGCCAAAAGGATTCATATCTGCGACTAAGAATCCTGCTTGGGTTGCTGCCATGGATGAAGAAATTCGAGCTTTACAACAAAATGATACTTGGACTTTGGTTCCTCGCCTTGCCAACACCAACATCGTGGGCTCAAAATGAGTGTTTCGCATTAATATTTGTCTGATGGATCCGTCGAGCGTTTCAAGGCTCGTCTTGTTTCCAAAGGTTATACTCAGGTTTCTGGTCTTGACCACACTAACACTTTCAGTCCGGTTGTCAAAGCTACCACTGTCTGTGTTGTGCTTTCTATTGCAGTCACAAATAAATGACATCTTCGACAACTTGATGTCAAGAATGCTTTTCTCAATGGAACTCTTATTGAACGTGTTCATATGGAACAACCTCCTGGGTATATTGATCATCGCTTTCCCACTCATATTTGTCTATTAAAGAAAGCCCTCTATGGCTTAAAGCAAGCTTCTCACGCCTGGTTTCAACGTTTTAGCTCATTTCTTCTCACACTTGGTTTTTCTTGCAGTCGCGCTGACACGTCCCATTTTGTCTTTCATCAGCAATCTAGCCTTATCTATTTGCTTCTTTATGTTGATGACATTATTGTTACCATCAACAACTCATCTCTTATTGATAGCTTTACTCGCAAGCTTCATTCTGAGTTTGCTACCAAAGATTTGGGTTCTCTCAGTTACTTTCTTGGTCTTGAAGCTTCACCCACTTCTAATGGTCTCTTTATTAGTCAGTTAAAATATGCTCGAGATATTCTTACTCGTGCTTAGTTGCTCGATAGCAAACCAGTCCACACTCCCATGGTTGTTGCTCAACACCTGACTGCTGATGNTTTTCCTTTCTCTGATCCTACTCTTGTTGAAGCTCTTTAGTACTTGACTATTACGTGTCCAGATATTGCCTATACTGTCAATTCTGTCAGTCAATTCTTGCATGCCCCTATTGCAAATCACATTCTTGTTGTCAAACGTATTCTTCGCTATGTTAAAGGAACACTCCACTTTGGTCTTACCTTTCGTCCATCCACTGTCCCTAGTACGCTAGTCGCTTATTCGGATGCTGACTGGGTTGGTTGTTCCGATACTTGTGGCTATTCTATTTATCTTGGTAACAATCTCGTTTCTTGGAGTGCCAAAAAGCAACCTATTGTCTCACTCTCCAGCTGTGAATCTAAGTATCGTGCTCTTGCCACGACTGCTGCTAAACTTCTTTGGGTTACGCATCTTTTGTATGACCTCAAGATCTCTATTTCATAGCAGCCCTTACTCTTATGTGACAACAAAAGTGCTATTTGTTTTAGCTCTAATCCGGTTTCTCATAAGCGGGCCAAACATGTTGTACTAGATAATCATTTCCTGCGAGAACTTGTTATCGTCGGCAAACTTAGAACAGAATATGTACCTTCCCATCTCCAAGTTCCTGACATCTTCACAAAAAGTATTTCTCGACCTCTCTTCGAATTTTTCAGATCCAAGTTTCACGTTTGTTCAAATCGGACTCTCAGCTTGCAGGAGGTGCTAAGGATAGTTGATCGTAGATATTTGTCTTACATTACGGCTTACTATATTTGTCCTTTTTATTCTTTCCTTTATTGTTCTTTCCGTATTATTTGTAATTTACCATATTTCTCTCTCCTATAAATGATTATAAATACAGAACTTTCACAGCATTTAGTTGGTGGTTTTAGCAAACCTTTTCAAAGCACAACTTTGTTTCTAAGAATAAGAATTACCACGGATAAGAATTGAATTTTGAAATATTAGACCTAACGAAAGCAGACAATACTCCAACCGAAAATAACTCCATCAAATTTATATGAAATCGTCTAACAGTAACTATATTTTAAATATTAGTAATAATTAAAAATGAGATGTTTAATATATTTATATATATAATATTCAAAGATTTTATTAATGCAAATTTCTAATGCTCGCATGAAGTCTGACACGTAGATTATTGTAAAATGTAGAGAATTTAATTTGAAATTGATGTCATGGATTCACAATGGTTGACTTCAATACGATGGACAAAATCAAACTTTCATCAAGTATAAATTGGTGAGATGAACCTAAGCTAATCAAGTAAGTGGTCTTACTACAGGATATGCTAGAAATTGTATAAGTTATGATGATGTATGAGCTGCATCGTATGACGTCGATGATGTATGAGTTATGATGCTTGATGATGTGTTTGATGTATGACGTACTTGATATGTTTTATGCACTTTATGGAAATATGATGAGTATGATGATTGCATGACGTTTGTCATAACATGTTGATGTTTTCCCTAGTAAGCATGTTATACGATGATGAGTTATGATGCTTGATGATGTGCGTGATATATATTGTTTGATGTATGACGTACTTGATATGTTTTATGCACTTTATGGCAATATGATGAGTATGATGATTGCATGACGTTTGTCTTAATATGTTGATGCTTTCCATAGTAAGCATGTTATACGATGATGAGTTATGATGCTTGATGATGTGCGTGATATATATTGTTTGATGTATGACGTACTTGATATGTTTTATGCACTTTATGGCAATATGATGAGTATGATGATTGCATGACGTTTGTCTTAATATGTTGATGCTTTCCATAGTAAGCATGTTATACGATGATGAGTTATGATGCTTGATGATGTGCGTGATATATATTGTTTGATGTATGACGTACTTGATATGTTTTATGCACTTTATGGCAATATGATGAGTATGATGATTGCATAACGTTTGTCTTAATATGTTGATGTTTTCCATAGTAAGCATGTTACAATCCTACCAACACCAATAAGCTAATGTATCATTGTAAATGATGTAATCGATTCTTCATTTGCATTATCTCTTCAATCCCAAGTTGTAAATAAAAACACTATAAGGTCAAAGGTTCATCTCTTTTACATTTATTGAAATAAAAAGCATCATAGTGATACTAACAGTAAAACGCACACAATTTACAAAGAACTTTCATCCTTCAAAATTTCTCCTTTCTTGCTTAATAGTGATAATTTGTACTTTCTTTCCATTATTAAAGTGTAATCACAATAACATATGAAGTTACTTTCTACCCAAACTTTCTCATGAATGTGTCAACAATAGAGACCTTCGTCGATGCAATGCATACCATGTCAACAAAAGCTATGTATGTCAGATGCCTCTAACATGATGATACCAAATTGGATGGATTCATTTCGGATGATGCATTGATATATATATATTTTTTTTGGGTTAATCATTCTTATACCTTTTTGTCCTTGAGAAATATGACAAGAAGAAGCATAAGAATGATATAAAAAAAAAAGAATAAATAAAATAAATAAAAAAAATCTATTTTTTATTTAAGCTATAAAAATGTCAAATAAATTTTTAATATTTTATTTTGATTAATATTAAAAAAATTACTTTTTAATCTTCTATTTTAAACTTCTAAAAAATACCACTCATAAATTTAATACTTTATCTATATTTTTAATACATAAATAAGGAAAGGAACTAATAAAATACAATATCAGTTGCTAACAAAAGCTAACCGCTAACGAGCGCCAGAGAAATTCAGAAAGTTTAGTTGACCCCTTTTACATCCTGTTATGGAAGATATTCTGTAATAATCAAAAGGTACATCACACTTGAACTAATTGCGGTTAAAATATAACTACTTAGAGCCTCAGTTTCCCTATATGTGTATATATATGTGTGTGTATATATAAGAGATAGAATCCAAGTACATTTGTAGTAAAAAAGGGTGAGTGATCTTGGAGAAGAAAATGGAGTCTCTAAGCACATTATGTTTAATCGTGTTGGTTGCTTTGACATCGAACAATAT
>NW_019273341.1:0-809 GCF_002738345.1 Cucurbita maxima
CGTGCTAAAAAAACCGAGTCACGGTCGACGTTTTTCAAAACATTTGTGGGAAATTATTAGGCTTGAAGTTTTAGAATACAATTTCGAACCGACGGAGTGCATCAAAACAGTAAAAGAGTGCTTCAAAGCGAACCCTACTTCGGAAACCCAAATCTTGGAAGTTTGAAGTACGTGCTAAAAAAACCGAGTCACGGTCGACGTTTTTCAACACATTTGTGGGGAATGATTAGGCATGTAGATGTAGAATACAATTTCGAACCAACGGAGTGCATCAACACTGTAAAAGAGTGCTTCAAATCGAACCCTACTTCGGAAACCCAAATCTGGGACGTTTGAAGTACGTGCTAAAAAACCGAGTCACGGTCGACGTTTTTCAACACATTCGTGGGGAATGATTAGGCTTGTAGATGCAGAATACAATTTCGAACCAACGGAGTGCATCAAAACAGTAAAAGAGTGCTTCAAAACGAACCCTACTTCGGAAACCCAAATCTGGGACGTTTGAAGTACGTGCTAAAAAAACCGA
Organism: Cucurbita maxima; assembly: GCF_002738345.1. Classification (NCBI taxonomy): domain Eukaryota; kingdom Viridiplantae; phylum Streptophyta; class Magnoliopsida; order Cucurbitales; family Cucurbitaceae; genus Cucurbita; species Cucurbita maxima. Next base: position 527 of record NW_019273341.1, read on the forward strand.
GTCACGGTCGACGTTTTTCAAAACATTTGTGGGGAATGATTAGGCTTGTGGATGTAGAATACCATTTCGAACCAACGGAGAACGTGCTAAAAAAACCGAGTCACGGTCGACGTTTTTCAACACATTTGTGGGGAATGATTAGGCATGTAGATGTACAATACAATTTCGAACCAACGTAGTGCATCAACACTGTAAAAGAGTGCTTCAAATCGAACCCTACTTCGGAAACCCAAATCTGGGACGTTTGAAGTACGTGCTAAAAAACCGAGTCACGGTCGACGTT
>NW_019273341.1:896-3429 GCF_002738345.1 Cucurbita maxima
GTGCTAAAAAAACCGAGTCACGGTCGACGTTTTTCAACACATTTGTGGGGAATGATTAGGCATGTAGATGTACAATACAATTTCGAACCAACGGAGTGCATCAAAACAGTAAAAGAGTGCTTCAAATTGAACCCTACTTTGGAAACCCAAATCTGGGACGTTTGAAGTACGTGCTAAAAAAACCGAGTCACGGTCGACGTTTTTCAAAACATTTGTGGGGAATGATTAGGCTTGTGGATGTAGAATACCATTTCGNGGAGTGCATCAACACTGTAAAAGAGTGCTTCAAATCGAACCCTACTTCGGAAACCCAAATCTGGGACGTTTGAAGTACGTGCTAAAAAAACCGAGTCACGGTCGACGTTTTTCAAATTATTTGTGGGAAATTATTAGGCGTGAAGTTGTAGAATACAATTTCGAACCAACGGAGTGCATCAAAAAAGTAAAAGAGTGCTTCAAATCGAACCCTACTTCGGAAACCCAAATCTGGGACGTTTGAAGTACGTGCAAAAAAAACCGAGTCACGGTCGACGTTTTTCAAAACATTTGTGGGGAATGATTAGGCTTGTGGATGTAGAATACCATTTCGAACCAACGGAGAACGTGCTAAAAAAACCGAGTCACGGTCGACGTTTTTCAACACATTTGTAGGGAATGATTAGGCATGTGGATGTAGAATACAATTTCGAACCAACAGAGTGCATCAACACTGTAAAAGAGTGCTTAAAATCGAACCCTACTTCGGAAACCCAAATCTGGGACGTTTGAAGTACGTGCTAAAAAAACCGAGTCACGGTCGACGTTTTTCAAAACATTAGTGGGGAATGATTAGGCTTGTGGATGTAGAATACAATTTCAAACCAACGGAGTACGTGCTAAAAAAACCGAGTCACGGTCGACGTTTTTCAAAACATTTGTGGGAAATTATTAGGCTTGAAGTTGTAGAATACAATTTCGAACCAACGGAGTGCATCAACATTGTAGAAGAGTGCTTCAAATCGAACCCTACTTCGGAAACCCAAATCTGGGACGTTTGAAGTACGTGCTAAAAAAACCGAGTCACNGGGAAATTATTAGGCGTGAAGTTGTAGAATACAATTTCGAACCAATGGAGTGCATCAACATTGTAGAAGAGTGCTTCAAATCGAACCCTACTTCGGAAACCCAAATCTGGGACGTTTGAAGTACGTGTTAAAAAAACCGAGTCACGGTCGACGTTTTTCAAAACATTTGTGGGGAATGATTAGGCTTGTGGATGTAGAATACCATTTCGAACCAACGGAGAACGTGCTAAAAAAACCGAGTCACGGTNGACGTTTTTCAAAACATTTGTGGGGAATGATTAGGCTTGTAGATGCAGAATACAATTTCGAACCAACGGAGTGCATCAAAACAGTAAAAGAGTGCTTCAAATCGAACCCTACTTCGGAAACCCAAATTTGGGACGTTTGAAGTACTTGCTAAAAAAACCGAGTCACGGTCGACGTTTTTCAAAACATTTGTGGGGAATGATTAGGCTTGTAGATGCAGAATACAATTTCGAACCAACGGAGTGCATCAAAACAGTAAAAGAGTGCTTCAAATCGAACCCTACTTCGGAAACCCAAATCTGGGACGTTTGAAGTACGTGCTAAAAAAACCGAGTCACGGTCGACGTTTTTCAAAACATTTGTGGGGAATGATTAGGCTTGTGGATGTAGAATACCATTTCGAACCAACGGAGAACGTGCTAAAAAAACCGAGTCACGGTCGACGTTTTTCAACACATTTGTGGGGAATGATTAGGCATGTAGATGTACAATACAATTTCGAACCAACGGAGTGCATCAACACTGTAAAAGAGTGCTTCAAATCGAACCCTACTCCGGAAACCCAAATCTGGGACGTTTAAAGCACGTGCTAAAAAAACCGAGTCACGGTCGACGTTTTTCAACAGATTTGTGGGGTATGATTAGGCATGTAGATGTACAATACAATTTCGAACCAACGGAGTGCATCAACACTGTAAAAGAGTGCTTCAAATCGAACCCTACTCCGGAAACCCAAATCTGGGACGTTTAAAGCACGTGCTAAAAAAACCGAGTCACGGTCGACGTTTTTCAAAACATTTGTGGGGAATGATTAGGCTTGTGGATGTAGAATACTATTTCGAACCAACGGAGAACGTGCTAAAAAAACCGAGTCACGGTCGACGTTTTTCAACAGATTTGTGGGGTATGATTAGGCATGTAGATGTACAATACAATTTCGAACCAACGGAGTGCATCAACACTGTAAAAGAGTGCTTCAAATCGAACCCTACTTCGGAAACCCAAACCTGGGACGTTTGAAGTACGTGCTTAAAAACCGAGTCACGGTCGACGTTTTTCAAAACATTTGTGGGGAATGATTAGGCTTGTAGATGCAGAATACAACTTCGAACCAACGGAGTGCATCAAAACAGTAAAAGAGTGCTTCAAATCGAACCCTACTTCGGAAACCCAAATCTGGGACGTTTGAAGTACGTGCTAAAAAACCGAGTCACGGTCGACGG
>NW_019273341.1:3489-3719 GCF_002738345.1 Cucurbita maxima
TTTCGAACCAACGGAGTGCATCAAAACAGTAAAAGAGTGCTTCAAATCGAACCCTACTTCGGAAACCCAAATCTGGGACGTTTGAAGTACGTGCTAAAAAAATTGAGTCACGGTCGACGTTTTTCAACACATTTGTGGGGAATGATTAGGCATGTAGATGTAGAATACAATTTCGAACCAACGGAGTTCATCAAAAATGTAAAAGAGTGCTTCAAATCGAACCCTACTTC
>NW_019273341.1:3787-5547 GCF_002738345.1 Cucurbita maxima
AGAGTGCTTCAAATCGAACCCTACTTCGGAAACCCAAATCTGGGACGTTTGAAGTACGTGCTAAAAAACCGAGTCACGGTCGACGTTTTTCAAAACATTTGTGGGGAATGATTAGGCTTGTAGATGTCGAATACAATTTCGAACCAACAGAGTGCATCAAAATAGTAAAAGAGTGCTTCAAATCGAACACTACTTCGGAAACCCAAATCTGGGACGTTTGAAGTACGTGCTAAAAAACCGAGTCACGGTCGACGTTTNCGTTTTTCAAAACATTTGTGGGGAATGATTAGGCTTGTAGATGTAGAATACAATTTCGAACCAACGGAGCGCATCAAAACAGTAAAAGAGTGCTTCAAATCGAACCCTACTTCGGAAACCCAAATCTAGGACGTTTGAAGTACGTGCTAAAAAAACTGAGTCACGGTCGACGTTTTTCAACACATTTGTGGGGAATGATTAGGCATGTAGATGTANACGTGCTAAAAAAACCGAGTCACGGTCGACGTTTTTCAACACATTTGTGGGGAATGATTAGGCATGTAGATGTACAATACAATTTCGAACCAACGGAGTGCATCAACACTTTAAAAGAGTGCTTCAAATCGAACCCTACTTCGGAAACCCAAATATGGGACGTTTGAAGTACGTGCTAAAAAACCGAGTCACGGTCGACGTTTTTCAAAACATTTGTGGGGAATGATTAGGCTTGTAGNAATCTGGGACGTTTGAAGTACGTGCTAAAAAACCGAGTCACGGTCGACGTTTTTCAACACATTTGTGGGGAATGATTAGGCATGTAGATGTAGAATACAATTCGAACCAACGGAGTGCATCAACACTGTAAAAGAGTGCTTCAAAACGAACCCTACTTCGGAAACCCAAATCTGGGACGTTTGAAGTACGTGCTAAAAAAACCGAGTCACGGTCGACGTTTTTCAAANGAACCCTACTTCGGAAACCCAAATCTAGGACGTTTGAAGTACGTGCTAAAAAAACCGAGTCACGGTCGACGTTTTTCAAAACATTTGTGGGGAATGATTAGGCTTGTGGATGTAGAATACCATTTCGGACCAACGGAGAACGTGCTAAAAAAACCGAGTCACGGTCGACGTTTTTCAACACATTTGTGAGGAATGATTAGGCATGTAGATGTAGAATACAATTTCGAACCAACGGAGTGCATCAACACTGTAAAAGAGTGCTTCAAATCGAACCCTACTTCAGAAACCCACATATGGGACGTTTGAAGTACGTGCTAAAAAACCGAGTCACGGTCGACGTTTTTCAGAACATTTGTGGGGAATGATTAGGCTTGTAGATGTAGAATACAATTTCGAACCAACGGAGTGCATCAAAACAGTAAAAGAGTGCTTCAAATCGAACCCTACTTCGGAAACCCAAATCTGGGACGTTTGAAGTACGTGCTAAAAAAACCGAGTCAAGGTCGACGTTTTTCAAAACATTTGTGGGGAATGATTAGGCTTGTGGATGTAGAATACCATTTCGAACCAACGGAGAACGTGCTAAACAAACCGAACCACGGTCGACGTTTTTCAACACATTTGTGGGGAATGATTAGGCATGTAGATGTACAATACAATTTCGAACCAACGGAGTGCATCAACACTGTACTGAGTGCTTCAAATCGAACCCTACTTCGGAAACCCAAATCTGGGACGTTTGAAGTACGTGCTAAAAAACCGAGTCACGGTCGACGTTTTTCAACACATTTGTGGGGAATGATTAGGCTTGTAGATGCA
>NW_019273342.1:0-5547 GCF_002738345.1 Cucurbita maxima
GAAACGGAGTGTGTGAAACAGTAAAAGAGTTCTTCAAATGGAACCCTCCATCGGAAACCCAAACACGGAGTTTGTAGTACGTGCTAAAAAAACCGAGTCACGGTCGACGTTTTTCGAAAGTTTTGTGAGGAATGATACGACTTGATTATTTAGAATATTATTTCTTAGAAACGGAGTGCGTAAAACAATAAAAGAGTTCTTCAAATGGAACCCTTCTTTGGAAACCAAGACAGGGAAGTTTGTAGTACGTGCTAAAAAAACCGAGTCACGGTCGAAGTTTGTCGAAAGTTTTGCGAGGAATGAGAAGGCTTGATGATTTAGAATATTATTTCTAAGAAACGGAGTGCGTAAAACAGTAAAAGAGTTCTTCAAATGGAACTCTTCTTCCGAAACCCTAACAGGGAAGTTTGTAGTACGTGCTAAACAAACCGAGTCACGGTCGACGTTTGTCGAAAGTTTTGCGAGGAATGAGAAGGCTTGATGATTTAGAATATTATTTCTAAGAAACGAAGTGCGTAAACCAGTAAAAGATTTCTTCAAATGGAACCCTCCTTCGGAAACCCAAACAGAGAAGTTTGTAGTACGTGCTAAAAAAACCGAGTCACGGTCGACGATTGTCGAAAGTTTTGTGAGGAATGATAAGGCTTGATGATTTAGAATATTATTTCTAAGAAACGGAGTGCGTAAAACAGTAAAAGAGTTCTTCATATGGAACTCTCCTTTGGAAACCCAAACAGAGAAGTTTGTAGTACGTGCTAAAAAAACCGAGTCACGGTCGACGTTTGTCGAAAGTTTTGTGAGGAAGGAAGTTTGTAGTACGTGCTAAAAAAACCGAGTCACGGTCGACGTTTGTCGAAAGTTTTGTGAGGAAGTATAAGGATTGATAATTTAGAATATTATTTCTAAGAAACGGAGTGCGTAAACCAGTAAAAGAGTTCTTCAAATGGAACCCTCCTTCGGAAACCCAAACAGGGAAGTTTGTAGTACGTGCTAAAAAAACCGAGTCACGGTCGACGTTTGTTGAAAGTTTTGTGAGGAATGATAAGGCTTGATGATTTAGAATATTATTTCTAAGCAACATAGTGCGTAAAACAGTAAAAGAGTTCTTCAAATGGTTCCCTTCTTCGGAAACCCAAACAGAGAAGTTTGTAGTACGTGTTAAAAAAACCGAGTCACGGTCGACGTTTGTCGAAAGTTTTATGAGGAAGTATAAGGATTGATGATTTAGAATATTATTTCTAAGAAACGAAGTGCGTAAAACAGTAAAAGAGTTCTTCAAATGGAACCCTCCTTCGGAAACCCAAACAGAGAAGTTTGTAGTACGTGTTATAAAATCCGAGTCACGGTCGACGTTTGTCGAAAGTTTTATGAGGAAGTATAAGGATTGATGATTTAGAATATTATTTCTAAGCAACATAGTGCGTAAAACAGTAAAAGAGTTCTTCAAATGGAACTCTCCTTCGGAAACCCAAACAGAGAAGTTTGTAGTACGGGCTATAAAATCCGAGTCACGGTCGACGTTTGTCGAAAGTTTTATGAGGAAGTATAAGGATTGATGATTTAGAATATTATTTCTAAGCAACATAGTGCGTAAAACAGTAAAAGAGTTCTTCAAATGGAACTCTCCTTCGGAAACCCAAACAGAGAAGTTTGTAGTACGGGCTATAAAATCCGAGTCACGGTCGACGTTTGTCGAAAGTTTTATGAGGAAGTATAAGGATTGATGATTTAGAATATTATTTCTAAGCAACATAGTGCGTAAAACAGTAAAAGAGTTCTTCAAATGGAACTCTCCTTCGGAAACCCAAACAGAGAAGTTTGTAGTACGGGCTATAAAATCCGAGTCACGGTCGACGTTTGTCGAAAGTTTTATGAGGAAGTATAAGGATTGATGATTTAGAATATTATTTCTAAGCAACATAGTGCGTAAAACAGTAAAAGAGTTCTTCAAATGGAACTCTCCTTCGGAAACCCAAACAGAGAAGTTTGTAGTACGGGCTATAAAATCCGAGTCACGGTCGACGTTTGTCGAAAGTTTTATGAGGAAGTATAAGGATTGATGATTTAGAATATTATTTCTAAGCAACATAGTGCGTAAAACAGTAAAAGAGTTCTTCAAATGGAACTCTCCTTCGGAAACCCAAACAGAGAAGTTTGTAGTACGGGCTATAAAATCCGAGTCACGGTCGACGTTTGTCGAAAGTTTTATGAGGAAGTATAAGGATTGATGATTTAGAATATTATTTCTAAGCAACATAGTGCGTAAAACAGTAAAAGAGTTCTTCAAATGGAACTCTCCTTCGGAAACCCAAACAGAGAAGTTTGTAGTACGGGCTATAAAATCCGAGTCACGGTCGACGTTTGTCGAAAGTTTTATGAGGAAGTATAAGGATTGATGATTTAGAATATTATTTCTAAGCAACATAGTGCGTAAAACAGTAAAAGAGTTCTTCAAATGGAACTCTCCTTCGGAAACCCAAACAGAGAAGTTTGTAGTACGGGCTATAAAATCCGAGTCACGGTCGACGTTTGTCGAAAGTTTTATGAGGAAGTATAAGGATTGATGATTTAGAATATTATTTCTAAGCAACATAGTGCGTAAAACAGTAAAAGAGTTCTTCAAATGGAACTCTCCTTCGGAAACCCAAACAGAGAAGTTTGTAGTACGGGCTATAAAATCCGAGTCACGGTCGACGTTTGTCGAAAGTTTTATGAGGAAGTATAAGGATTGATGATTTAGAATATTATTTCTAAGCAACATAGTGCGTAAAACAGTAAAAGAGTTCTTCAAATGGAACTCTCCTTCGGAAACCCAAACAGAGAAGTTTGTAGTACGGGCTATAAAATCCGAGTCACGGTCGACGTTTGTCGAAAGTTTTATGAGGAAGTATAAGGATTGATGATTTAGAATATTATTTCTAAGCAACATAGTGCGTAAAACAGTAAAAGAGTTCTTCAAATGGAACTCTCCTTCGGAAACCCAAACAGAGAAGTTTGTAGTACGGGCTATAAAATCCGAGTCACGGTCGACGTTTGTCGAAAGTTTTATGAGGAAGTATAAGGATTGATGATTTAGAATATTATTTCTAAGCAACATAGTGCGTAAAACAGTAAAAGAGTTCTTCAAATGGAACTCTCCTTCGGAAACCCAAACAGAGAAGTTTGTAGTACGGGCTATAAAATCCGAGTCACGGTCGACGTTTGTCGAAAGTTTTATGAGGAAGTATAAGGATTGATGATTTAGAATATTATTTCTAAGCAACATAGTGCGTAAAACAGTAAAAGAGTTCTTCAAATGGAACTCTCCTTCGGAAACCCAAACAGAGAAGTTTGTAGTACGGGCTATAAAATCCGAGTCACGGTCGACGTTTGTCGAAAGTTTTATGAGGAAGTATAAGGATTGATGATTTAGAATATTATTTCTAAGCAACATAGTGCGTAAAACAGTAAAAGAGTTCTTCAAATGGAACTCTCCTTCGGAAACCCAAACAGAGAAGTTTGTAGTACGGGCTATAAAATCCGAGTCACGGTCGACGTTTGTCGAAAGTTTTATGAGGAAGTATAAGGATTGATGATTTAGAATATTATTTCTAAGCAACATAGTGCGTAAAACAGTAAAAGAGTTCTTCAAATGGAACTCTCCTTCGGAAACCCAAACAGAGAAGTTTGTAGTACGGGCTATAAAATCCGAGTCACGGTCGACGTTTGTCGAAAGTTTTATGAGGAAGTATAAGGATTGATGATTTAGAATATTATTTCTAAGCAACATAGTGCGTAAAACAGTAAAAGAGTTCTTCAAATGGAACTCTCCTTCGGAAACCCAAACAGAGAAGTTTGTAGTACGGGCTATAAAATCCGAGTCACGGTCGACGTTTGTCGAAAGTTTTATGAGGAAGTATAAGGATTGATGATTTAGAATATTATTTCTAAGCAACATAGTGCGTAAAACAGTAAAAGAGTTCTTCAAATGGAACTCTCCTTCGGAAACCCAAACAGAGAAGTTTGTAGTACGGGCTATAAAATCCGAGTCACGGTCGACGTTTGTCGAAAGTTTTATGAGGAAGTATAAGGATTGATGATTTAGAATATTATTTCTAAGCAACATAGTGCGTAAAACAGTAAAAGAGTTCTTCAAATGGAACTCTCCTTCGGAAACCCAAACAGAGAAGTTTGTAGTACGGGCTATAAAATCCGAGTCACGGTCGACGTTTGTCGAAAGTTTTATGAGGAAGTATAAGGATTGATGATTTAGAATATTATTTCTAAGCAACATAGTGCGTAAAACAGTAAAAGAGTTCTTCAAATGGAACTCTCCTTCGGAAACCCAAACAGAGAAGTTTGTAGTACGGGCTATAAAATCCGAGTCACGGTCGACGTTTGTCGAAAGTTTTATGAGGAAGTATAAGGATTGATGATTTAGAATATTATTTCTAAGCAACATAGTGCGTAAAACAGTAAAAGAGTTCTTCAAATGGAACTCTCCTTCGGAAACCCAAACAGAGAAGTTTGTAGTACGGGCTATAAAATCCGAGTCACGGTCGACGTTTGTCGAAAGTTTTATGAGGAAGTATAAGGATTGATGATTTAGAATATTATTTCTAAGCAACATAGTGCGTAAAACAGTAAAAGAGTTCTTCAAATGGAACTCTCCTTCGGAAACCCAAACAGAGAAGTTTGTAGTACGGGCTATAAAATCCGAGTCACGGTCGACGTTTGTCGAAAGTTTTATGAGGAAGTATAAGGATTGATGATTTAGAATATTATTTCTAAGCAACATAGTGCGTAAAACAGTAAAAGAGTTCTTCAAATGGAACTCTCCTTCGGAAACCCAAACAGAGAAGTTTGTAGTACGGGCTATAAAATCCGAGTCACGGTCGACGTTTGTCGAAAGTTTTATGAGGAAGTATAAGGATTGATGATTTAGAATATTATTTCTAAGCAACATAGTGCGTAAAACAGTAAAAGAGTTCTTCAAATGGAACTCTCCTTCGGAAACCCAAACAGAGAAGTTTGTAGTACGGGCTATAAAATCCGAGTCACGGTCGACGTTTGTCGAAAGTTTTGTGAGGAATGATAAGGCTTGATGATTTAGAATATTATTTCTAAGAAACGGAGTGCGTAAAACAGTAAAAGAGTTCTTCAAATGGAACCCTCCATCGGAAACCCAAACACGGTAGTTTGTAGTACGTGCGAAAAAAACCGAGTCACGGTCGACGTTTTTCGAAAGTTTTGTGAGGAATGATAAGGCTTGATGATTTAGAATATTATTTCTTAGAAACGGAGTGCGTAAAAATGTAAAAGAGTTCTTCAAATGGAACATGATTTAGAATATTATTTCTTAGAAACGGAGTGCGTAAAAATGTAAAAGAGTTCTTCAAATGGAACACTTCTTCAGAAACCAAGACAGGGAAGTTTGTAGTACGTGCTAAAAAAACCGAGTCACGGTCGACGTTTGTCGAAAGTTTTGTGAGGAATGATAAGGATTGATGAGTTAGAATATTGTTTCTCAGAAACGGAGTGCGTAAAACTGTAAAAGAGTTCTTCAAA
>NW_019273343.1:0-5541 GCF_002738345.1 Cucurbita maxima
GTTTTGTGAGGAATGATAAGGCTTGATGATTTATCATCTTATTTCTAAGAAACGGAGCGCATAAAAACGTCAACAGAGTTCTTCAAATCGAACCCTACTTCGGAAACCCAAATCGTGGAAGTTTGAAGTACGTGCTAAAAAAACCGAGTCACGATCGTCGTTTTTCGAATGTTTTGTGAGGAATGATAAGGCTTGATGATTTATCATCTTATTTCTAAGAAACGGAGTGCATAAAAACGTCAACAGAGTTCTTCAAATCGAACCCTAGTTCGGAAACCCAAATCGTGGAAGTTTGAAGTACGTGCTAAAAAAACCGAGTCACGATCGTCGTTTTTCGAATGTTTTGTGAGAAATGATAAGGCTTAATGATTTATCATCTTATTTCTAAGAAACGGAGCGCATAAAAACGTCAACAGAGTTCTTCAAATCGAACCCTATTTCGGAAACCCAAATCGTGGAAGTTTGAAGTACGTGCTAAAAAAACCGAGTCACGATCGTCGTTTTTCGAATGTTTTGTGAGGATTGATAAGGCTTGATTATTTATCATATTATTTCTATGAAACGGAGTGCATAAAACCGTCAACAGAGTTCTTCAAATCGAACCCTACTTCGGAAACCCAAATCTGGAAAATTTGAAGTACGTGCTAAAAAAACCGAGTCACGATCGTCGTTTTTCGAGAGTTTTGTGAGGAATTATAAAGCTTGATGATTTATCATCTTATCTCTATGAAACGAAGTGCATAAAACCGTCAACAAAGTTCTTCAAATCGAACCCTACTTCGGAAACTCGAATCGTGGAAGTTTGAAGTACGTGCAAAAAAAACCGAGTCACGATCGTCGTTTTTCGAAAGTTTTGTGAGAAATGATAAGGCTTGATGATTTATCATCTTATTTCTAAAAAACGGAGTGCATAAAAACCTCAACAGAGTTCTTCAAATCGAACCCTATTTCGGAAACCCAAATCGTGGAAGTTTGAAGTACGTGCTAAAAAAACCGAGTCACGATCGTCGTTTTTCGAATGTTTTGTGAGGAATGATAAGGCTTGATGATTTATCATATTATTTCTATGAAACGGAGTGCATAAAACCGTCAACAGAGTTCTTCAAATCGAACCCTACTTCGGAAACCCAAATCGTGGAAGTTTGAAGTACGTGCTAAAAAAACCGAGTCACGATCGTCGTTTTTCGAAAGTTTTGTGAGAAATGATAAGGCTTGATGATTTATCATCTTATTTCTAAGAAACGGAGTGCATAAAAACGTCAACAGAGTTCTTCAAATCGAACCCTAGTTCGGAAACCCAAATCGTGGAAGTTTGAAGTACGTGCTAAAAAAACCGAGTCACGATCGTCGTTTTTCGAATGTTTTGTGAGGAATGATAAGGCTTGATGATTTATCATATTATTTCTATGAAACGGAGTGCATTAAACCGTCAACAGAGTTCTTCAAATCGAACCCTAGTTCGGAAACCCAAATCGTGGAAGTTTGAAGTACGTGCTAAAAAAACCGAGTCACGATCGTCGTTTTTCGAATGTTTTGTGAGGAATGATAAGGCTTGATGATTTATCATATTATTTCTATGAAACGGAGTGCATAAAACCGTCAACAGAGTTCTTTAAATCGAACCCTAGTTCGGAAACCCAAATCGTGGAAGTTTGAAGTACGTGCTAAAAAAACCGAGTCACGATCGTCGTTTTTCGAATGTTTTGTGAGGAATGATAAGGCTTGATGATTTATCATATTATTTCTAAGAAACGGAGTGCATAAAACCGTCAACAGAGTTCTTCAAATCGAACCCTACTTCGGAAACCCAAATCGTGGAAGTTTGAAGTACGTGCTAAAAAAACCGAGTCACGATCGTCGTTTTTCGAAAGTTTTGTGAGGAATGATAAGGCTTGATGATTTATCATATTATTTCTAAGAAACGGAGTGCATAAAACCGTCAACAGAGTTCTTCAAATCGAACCCTACTTCGGAAACCCAAATCGTGGAAGTTTGAAGTACGTGCTAAAAAAACCGAGTCACGATCGTCGTTTTTCGAAAGTTTTGTGAGGAATGATAAGGCTTGATGATTTATCATATTATTTCTAAGAAACGGAGTGCATAAAACCGTCAACAGAGTTCTTCAAATCGAACCCTACTTCGGAAACCCAAATCGTGGAAGTTTGAAGTACGTGCTAAAAAAACCGAGTCACGATCGTCGTTTTTCGAAAGTTTTGTGAGGAATGATAAGGCTTGATGATTTATAATATTATTTCTAAGAAACGGAGTGCATAAAACCGTCAACAGTGTTCTTCAAATCGAACCCTACTTCGGAAACCCAAATCGTGGAAGTTTGAAGTACGTGCTAAAAAAACCGAGTCACGATCGTCGTTTTTCGAAAGTTTTGTGAGGAATGATAAGGCTTGATGATTTATCATATTATTTCTAAGAAACGGAGTGCATAAAACCGTCAACAGAGTTCTTCAAATCGAACCCTACTTCGGAAACCCAAATCGTGGAAGTTTGAAGTACGTGCTAAAAAAACCGAGTCACGATCGTCGTTTTTCGAAAGTTTTGTGAGGAATGATAAGGCTTGATGATTTATCATATTATTTCTAAGAAACGGAGTGCATAAAACCGTCAACAGAGTTCTTCAAATCGAACCCTACTTCGGAAACCCAAATCGTGGAAGTTTGAAGTACGTGCTAAAAAAACCGAGTCACAATCGTCGTTTTTCAAAAGTTTTTTGAGGAATGATAAGGCTTGATGATTTATCATATTATTTCTAAGAAACGGAGTGCATAAAAACGTCAAGAGAGTTCTTCAAATCGAACCCTACTTCGGAAACCCAAAACTGGGAAGTTTGAAGTACGTGCTAAAAAAACCGAGTCACGATCGTCGTTTTTTGAAAGTTTTGTGAGGAATGATAAGGCTTGATGATTTATCATATTATTTCTAAGAAACGGAGTGCATAAAACCGTCAACAGAGTTCTTCAAATCGAACCCTACTTCGGAAACCCAAATCGTGGAAGTTTGAAGTACGTGCTAAAAAAACCGAGTCACGATCGTCGTTTTTTGAAAGTTTTGTGAGGAATGATAAGGCTTGATGATTTAAAATATAATTTCTAAGAAACGGAGTGCATAAAACCGTCAACAGAGTTCTTCAAATCGAACCCTACTTCAGAAACCCAAATCTGGGAAATTTGAAGTACGTGCTAAAAAAACCGAGTCACGATCGTCGTTTTTCGAAGGTTTTGTGAGGAATGATAAGGCTTGATGATTTAAAATATAATTTCTAAGAAACGGAGTGCATAAAACCGTCAACAGTGTTCTTCAAATCGAACCCTACTCCGGAAACCCAAATCTGGAAAATTTGAAGTACGTGCTAAAAAAACCGAGTCACGATCGTCGTTTTTCGAAGGTTTTGTGAGGAATGATAAGGCTTGATGATTTAAAATATTATTTCTAAGAAACGGAGTGCATAAAACCGTCAACAGTGTTCTTCAAATCGAACCCTACTCCGGAAACCCAAATCTGGAAAATTTGAAGTACGTGCTAAAAAAACCGAGTCACGATCGTCGTTTTTCGAAGGTTTTGTGAGGAATGATAAGGTTTGATGATTTAGAATATTATTTCTAAGAAACGGAGTGCATAAAACCGTCAACAGAGTTCTTCAAATCGAACCCTACTTCGTTAACCAAAATCTGGGAAGTTTAAAGTACGTGCTAAAAAACCCTAGTCACGATCGTCGTTTTATTAAAGTTTTGTGAGGAATGATAAGGTTTGATGATTTATCATATTATTTCTAGGAAACGGAGTGCATAAAACCGTCAACAGAGTTCTTCAAATCGAACCCTACTTCGGAAAAACAAATCGTGGAAGTTTGAAGTACGTGCTAAAAAAACCGAGTCACGATCGTCGTTTTTTGAAGGTTTTGTGAGGAATGATAAGGCTTGATGATTTAGAATATTATTTCTAACAAACGGAGTGCATAAAACCGTCAACAGAGTTCTTCAAATGGAACCCTACTACGGAAATCGATATCTGGGAAGTTTGAAGTACGTGCTAAACAAACCGAGTCACGATCGTCGTTTTTCGAAAATTTTGTGAGGAATGATAAGGCTTGATGATTTAGAATATTATTTCTAAGAAACGGAGTGCATAAAACCGTCAACAGAGTTCTTCAAATCGAACCCTACTTCGGAAACCCAAATTTTGGAAGTTTGAAGTACGTGCTAAAAAAACAGAGTCACGATCGTCGTTTTTCAAAAGTTTTGTGAGTAATGATAAGGCTTGATGATTTAGAATATTATTTCTAAGAAACGGAGTGCATAAAACCGTCAACAGAGTTCTTCAAATCGAACCCTACTTCATTAACCCAAATTTTGGAAGTTTGAAGTACGTGCTAAAAAATCAGAGTCACGATCGTCGTTTTTCAAAAGTTTTGTGAGTAATGATAAGGCTTGATGATTTAGAATATTATTTCTAAGAAACGGAGTGCATAAAACCGTCAACAGAGTTCTTCAAATCAAACCCTACTTCGGAAACCCAAATTTTGGAAGTTTGAAGTACGTGCTAAAAAATCAGAGTCACGATCGTCGTTTTTCAAAAGTTTTGTGAGTAATGATAAGGCTTGATGATTTAGAATATTATTTCTAAGAAACGGAGTGCATAAAACCGCAAACAAAGTTCTTCAAATCGAACACTACTTCGAAAACCCAAATCTGGGAAGTTTGAAGTACGTGCTAAAAAAACCAAGCCACGATCGTCGTTTTTCGAAAGTTTTGTGAGGAATGATAAGGCTTGATGATTTAAAATATTATTTCTAAGAAACGGAGTGCATAAAACCGTCAACAGAGTTCTTCAAATCGAACCCTACTCCGGAAACCCAAATCTGGAAAATTTGAAGTACGTGCTAAAAAAACCGAGTCACGATCGTCGTTTTTCGAAGGTTTTGTGAGGAATGATAAGGTTTGATGATTTAGAATATTATTTCTAAGAAACGGAGTGCATAAAACCGTCAACAGAGTTCTTCAAATCGAACCCTACTTCGTTAACCAAAATCTGGGAAGTTTGAAGTACGTGCTAAAAAAACCTAGTCACGATCGTCGTTTTACTAAAGTTTTGTGAGGAATGATAAGGTTTGATGATTTATCATATTATTTCTAGGAAACGGAGTGCATAAAACCGTCAACAGAGTTCTTCAAATCGAACCCTACTTCGGAAAAACAAATCGTGGAAGTTTGAAGTACGTGCTAAAAAAACCGAGTCACGATCGTCGTTTTTTGAAGGTTTTGTGAGGAATGATAAGGCTTGATGATTTAGAATATTATTTCTAACAAACGGAGTGCATAAAACCGTCAACAGAGTTCTTCAAATGGAACCCTACTACGGAAATCGATATCTGGGAAGTTTGAAGTACGTGCTAAAAAAATCGAGTCACGATCGTCGTTTTTCGAAAATTTTGTGAGGAATGATAAGGCTTGATGATTTAGAATATTATTTCTAAGAAACGGAGTGCATAAAACCGTCAACAGAGTTCTTCAAATCAAACCCTACTTC
>NW_019273344.1:0-5540 GCF_002738345.1 Cucurbita maxima
ACGTGCTAAAAAACTGAGTCACGATCGACGTTTTTCGAAAGTTTTGTGAGGAATGACAAGGCTTGATGATTTAGAATATTATTTCTAAGAAACGGAGTGCATAAAATAGTAAAAGTGTTCTTCAAATTGAACCCTTCTTCGGAAACCCGAATCTGGGAAGTTTGAAGTACGTGCTAAAAAACCGAGTCACGATCGACGTTTTTCGAAAGTTTTGTGAGGAATGACAAGGCTTGATGATTTAGAATATTATTTCTAAGAAACGGAGTGCATAAAATAGTAAAAGTGTTCTTCAACTCGAACCCTTCTTCGGAAACCCGAATCTGGGAAGTTTGAAGTACGTGCTAAAAAACCGAGTCACGATCGACGTTTTTCGAATGTTTTGTGAGGAATGACAAGGCTTGATGATTTAGAATATTATTTCTAAGAAACGGAGTGCATAAAATAGTAAAAGTGTTCTTCAAATCGAACCCTACTTCGGAAACCCGAATTTGGGAAGTTTGAAGTACGTGCTAAAAAACCGAGTCACGATCGACGTTTTTCGAAAGTTTTCTGAGGAATGACAAGGCTTGATGATTTAGAATATTATTTCTATGAAACGGAGTGCATAAAACAGTAAAAGAGTTCTTCAAATCGAACCCTACTTCGGAAACCCGAATCTGGGAAGTTTGAAGTACGTGCTAAAAAACCGAGTCACGATCGACGATTTTCGAAAGTTTTGTGAGGAATGACAAGGCTTGATGATTTAGAATATTATTTCTAAGAAACGGAGTGCATAAAATAGTAAAAGTGTTCTTCAAATCGAACCCTTCTTCGGAAACCCGAATCTGGGAAGTTTGAAGTACGTGCTAAAAAACCGAGTCACGATCGACGTTTTTCGAAAGTTTTGTGAGGAATGACAAGGCTTGAGGATTTAGAATATTATTTCTAAGAAACGGAGTGCATAAAATAGTAAAAGTGTTCTTCAAATCGAACCCTTCTTCGGAAACCCGAATCTGGGAAGTTGAAGTACGTGCTAAAAAACCGAGTCACGATCGACGTTTTTCGAATGTTTTGTGAGGAATGACAAGGCTTGATGATTTAGAATATTATTTCTAAGAAACGGAGTGCATAAAACAGTAAAAGTGTTCTTCAAATCGAACCCTTCTTCGGAAACCCGAATCTGGGAAGTTTGAAGTACGTGCTAAAAAACCGAGTCACGATCGACGTTTTTCGAAAGTTTTGTGAGGAATGACAAGGCTTGATGATTTAGAATATTATTTCTAAGAAACGGAGTGCATAAAATAGTAAAAGTGTTCTTCAAATCGAACCCTTCTTCGGAAACCCAAACAGGGAAGTTTTTAGTACGTGATAAAAAAACCGATCACGATCGACGTTTTTCGAATGTTTTGTGAGGAATGACAAGGCTTGATGATTTAGAATATTATTTCTAAGAAACGGAGTGCATAAAATAGCAAAAGTGTTCTTCAAATCGAACCCTTCTTCGGAAACCCGAATCTGGGAAGTTGAAGTACGTGCTAAAAAACCGAGTCACGATCGACGTTTTTCGAATGTTTTGTGAGGAATGACAAGGCTTGATGATTTAGAATATTATTTCTATGAAACGGAGTGCATAAAACAGTAAAAGAGTTCTTCAAATCGAACCCTACTTCGGAAACCCGAATCTGGGAAGTTTGAAATACGTGCTAAAAAACCGAGTCACGATCGACGTTTTTCGAATGTTTTGTGAGGAATGACAAGGCTTGATGATTTAGAATATTATTTCTAAGAAACGGAGTGCATAAAATAGTAAAAGTGTTCTTCAAATCGAACCCTTCTTCGGAAACCCGAATCTGGGAAGTTTGAAATACGTGCTAAAAAACCGAGTCACGATCGACGTTTTTCGAAAGTTTTGTGAGGAATGAAAAGGCTTGATGATTTAGAATATTATTTCTAAGAAACGGAGTGCATAAAATAGTAAAAGTGTTCTTCAAATCGAACCCTTCTTCGGAAACCCGAATCTGGGAAGTTGAAGTACGTGCTAAAAAACCGAGTCACGATCGACGTTTTTCGAATGTTTTGTGAGGAATGACAAGGCTTGATGATTTAGAATATTATTTCTAAGAAACGGAGTGCATAAAACAGTAAAAGAGTTCTTCAAATCGAACCCTTCTTCGGAAACCCGAATCTGGGAAGTTTGAAGTACGTGCTAAAAAACCGAGTCACGATCGACGTTTTTCGAAAGTTTTGTGAGGAATGACAAGGCTTGATGATTTAGAATATTATTTCTAAGAAACGGAGTGCATAAAATAGTAAAAGTGTTCTTCAAATCGAACCCTTCTTCGGAAACCCGAATCTGGGAAGTTGAAGTACGTGCTAAAAAACCGAGTCACGATCGACGTTTTTCGAATGTTTTGTGAGGAATGACAAGGCTTGATGATTTAGAATATTATTTCTAAGAAACGGAGTGCATAAAACAGTAAAAGAGTTCTTCAAATCGAACCCTTCTTCGGAAACCCGAATCTGGGAAGTTTGAAGTACGTGCTAAAAAACCGAGTCACGATCGACGTTTTTCGAAAGTTTTGTGAGGAATGACAAGGCTTGATGATTTAGAATATTATTTCTAAGAAACGGAGTGCATAAAATAGTAAAAGTGTTCTTCAAATCGAACCCTTCTTCGGAAACCCGAATCTGGGAAGTTGAAGTACGTGCTAAAAAACCGAGTCACGATCGACGTTTTTCGAATGTTTTGTGAGGAATGACAAGGCTTGATGATTTAGAATATTATTTCTAAGAAACGGAGTGCATAAAACAGTAAAAGAGTTCTTCAAATCGAACCCTTCTTCGGAAACCCGAATCTGGGAAGTTTGAAGTACGTGCTAAAAAACCGAGTCACGATCGACGTTTTTCGAAAGTTTTGTGAGGAATGACAAGGCTTGATGATTTAGAATATTATTTCTAAGAAACGGAGTGCATAAAATAGTAAAAGTGTTCTTCAAATCGAACCCTTCTTCGGAAACCCGAATCTGGGAAGTTGAAGTACGTGCTAAAAAACCGAGTCACGATCGACGTTTTTCGAATGTTTTGTGAGGAATGACAAGGCTTGATGATTTAGAATATTATTTCTAAGAAACGGAGTGCATAAAACAGTAAAAGAGTTCTTCAAATCGAACCCTTCTTCGGAAACCCGAATCTGGGAAGTTTGAAGTACGTGCTAAAAAACCGAGTCACGATCGACGTTTTTCGAAAGTTTTGTGAGGAATGACAAGGCTTGATGATTTAGAATATTATTTCTAAGAAACGGAGTGCATAAAATAGTAAAAGTGTTCTTCAAATCGAACCCTTCTTCGGAAACCCGAATCTGGGAAGTTGAAGTACGTGCTAAAAAACCGAGTCACGATCGACGTTTTTCGAATGTTTTGTGAGGAATGACAAGGCTTGATGATTTAGAATATTATTTCTAAGAAACGGAGTGCATAAAACAGTAAAAGAGTTCTTCAAATCGAACCCTTCTTCGGAAACCCGAATCTGGGAAGTTTGAAGTACGTGCTAAAAAACCGAGTCACGATCGACGTTTTTCGAAAGTTTTGTGAGGAATGACAAGGCTTGATGATTTAGAATATTATTTCTAAGAAACGGAGTGCATAAAATAGTAAAAGTGTTCTTCAAATCGAACCCTTCTTCGGAAACCCGAATCTGGGAAGTTGAAGTACGTGCTAAAAAACCGAGTCACGATCGACGTTTTTCGAATGTTTTGTGAGGAATGACAAGGCTTGATGATTTAGAATATTATTTCTAAGAAACGGAGTGCATAAAACAGTAAAAGAGTTCTTCAAATCGAACCCTTCTTCGGAAACCCGAATCTGGGAAGTTTGAAGTACGTGCTAAAAAACCGAGTCACGATCGACGTTTTTCGAAAGTTTTGTGAGGAATGACAAGGCTTGATGATTTAGAATATTATTTCTAAGAAACGGAGTGCATAAAATAGTAAAAGTGTTCTTCAAATCGAACCCTTCTTCGGAAACCCGAATCTGGGAAGTTGAAGTACGTGCTAAAAAACCGAGTCACGATCGACGTTTTTCGAATGTTTTGTGAGGAATGACAAGGCTTGATGATTTAGAATATTATTTCTAAGAAACGGAGTGCATAAAACAGTAAAAGAGTTCTTCAAATCGAACCCTTCTTCGGAAACCCGAATCTGGGAAGTTTGAAGTACGTGCTAAAAAACCGAGTCACGATCGACGTTTTTCGAAAGTTTTGTGAGGAATGACAAGGCTTGATGATTTAGAATATTATTTCTAAGAAACGGAGTGCATAAAATAGTAAAAGTGTTCTTCAAATCGAACCCTTCTTCGGAAACCCGAATCTGGGAAGTTGAAGTACGTGCTAAAAAACCGAGTCACGATCGACGTTTTTCGAATGTTTTGTGAGGAATGACAAGGCTTGATGATTTAGAATATTATTTCTAAGAAACGGAGTGCATAAAACAGTAAAAGAGTTCTTCAAATCGAACCCTACTTCGGAAACCCGAATCTGTCAAGTTTGATGTACGTGCTAAAAAAACCGAGTCACGATCGACGTTTTTCGAAAGTTTTGTGAGGAATGACAAGGCTTGATGATTTAGAATATTATTTCTAAGAAACGGGTGCATAAAACAGTAAAAGAGTTCTTCAAATCGAACCCTTCTTCGGAAACCCGAATCTGGGAAGTTGGAAGTACGTGCTAAAAAACCGAGTCACGATCGACGTTTTTCGAATGTTTTGTGAGGAATGACAAGGCTTGATGATTTAGAATATTATTTCTAAGAAACGGAGTGCATAAAATAGTAAAAGTGTTCTTCAAATCGAACCCTTCTTCGGAAACCCGAATCTGGGAAGTTGAAGTACGTGCTAAAAAACCGAGTCACGATCGACGTTTTTCGAATGTTTTGTGAGGAATGACAAGGCTTGATGATTTAGAATATTATTTCTAAGAAACGGAGTGCATAAAACAGTAAAAGAGTTCTTCAAATCGAACCCTTCTTCGGAACCCCGAATCTGGGAAGTCTGAAGTACGTGCTAGAAAACCGAGTCACGATCGACGTTTTTCGAAAGTTTTGTACGGAATGACAAGGCTTGATGATTTAGAATATTATTTCTAAGAAACGGAGTGCATAAAATAGTAAAAGTGTTCTTCAAATCGAACCCTTCTTCGGAAACCCGAATCTGGGAAGTTTGAAGTACGT
Organism: Cucurbita maxima; assembly: GCF_002738345.1. Taxonomy (NCBI): domain Eukaryota; kingdom Viridiplantae; phylum Streptophyta; class Magnoliopsida; order Cucurbitales; family Cucurbitaceae; genus Cucurbita; species Cucurbita maxima. Next base: position 5,201 of record NW_019273344.1, read on the forward strand.
GCTAAAAAACCGAGTCACGATCGACGTTTTTCAAATGTTTTGTGAGGAATGACAAGGCTTGATGATTTAGAATATTATTTCTAAGAAACGGAGTGCATAAAATAGTAAAAGTGTTCTTCAAATCGAACCCTTCTTCGGAAACCCGAATCTGGGAAGTTTAAGTACGTGCTAAAAAACCGAGTCACGATCAACGTTTTTCGAATGTTTTGTGAAGAATGACAAGGCTTGATGATTTAGAATATTATTTCTAAGAAACGGAGTGCATAAAACAGTAAAAGAGTTCTTCAAATCGAACCCTTCTTCCGGAACCCGAATCTGGGAAGTTTGAAGTACGTGCTAA
>NW_019273345.1:0-5468 GCF_002738345.1 Cucurbita maxima
TGAAGGTCACGTGTTCGATCCACGTTCACCGCACTTTGTTTAAGTTGCATAACTTGACTCTAAAATTAGTGTCATTAGCGATTATTCTGTCACGTTTTTTATACAACTGACATAAGTTTACCTTTACTTTATGAATTTTCAATTTTAATATTAGTGAGGAGAGCATCATATTGAAGATTTAAAGGTATCTCAATGAATTAGAGGAAGATCTGTCATGTTTTTTATCCAACTGACATAAGTTTACCTTTACTTTTTGAATTTTCAATTTTAATATTAGTGAGGAGAGCGTCATATTGAAGATTTAAAGGTAACGTGTTTGATCCACGTTCATTGCATTAGCGATTATTTCTTTTTAAAATCTCAATCTCAATCTCAATGAATTAGAGGAAGATCTGTCACGTTTTTTATCCAGCTTGACATTGCATTAGCGATTATTTCTTTTTAAAATCTCAATCTCAATCTCAATGAATTAGAGGAAGATCTGTCACGTTTTTTATCCAGCTGGCATAAGTTTACCTTTACTTTTTGAATTTTGAATTTTAATATTAGTGAGGAGAGCGTCATATTGAAGATTTAAAGGTATCTCAATCTCAATGAATTAGAGGAAGATCTGTCACGTTTTTTATCCAACTGACATAAGTTTACCTTTACTTTTTGAATTTTCAATTTTAATATTAGTGAGGAGAGCGTCATATTGAAGATTTAAAGGTAACGTGTTTGATCCACGTTCATTGCATTAGCGATTATTTCTTTTTAAAATCTCAATCTCAATGAATTAGAGGAAGATCTGTCACGTTTTTTATCCAGCTGGCATAAGTTTACCTTTACTTTTTGAATTTTCAATTTTAATATTAGTGAGGAGAGCGTCATATTGAAGATTTAAAGGTAACGTGTTTGATCCACGTTCATTGCATTAGCGATTATTTCTTTTTAAAATCTCAATCTCAATGAATTAGAGGAAGATCTGTCACGTTTTTTATCCAGCTGGCATAAGTTTACCTTTACTTTTTGAATTTTCAATTTTAATATTAGTGAGGAGAGCGTCATATTGAAGATTTAAAGGTAACGTGTTTGATCCACGTTCATTGCATTAGCGATTATTTCTTTTTAAAATCTCAATCTCAATGAATTAGAGGAAGATCTGGCACGTTTTTTATCCAACTGGCATAAGTTGACTAAGTTGCACAACTTAACTATTCAATCTAAAACATGTGATTATTCATTTTTTTATGTTATCTGGAATGGCTTAGTTGGGAGAGCATCAGATTGAATATTGGAAGGTCTTGTGTTTGATCGACATTCATTATATCTTATAGTTTAGTTGATTATAAATTCTTCTTAAAATATAATGAATTAGTGGAAATAGCTTTACTTATGAATTTTTATTTTTAATCTTAGCGGGGATAGCTCAGTTGGGAGAGTGTCAAACTAAAGATTTGAAGGTCACGTGTTTAATCTTCACGTTCACCGCACCAGTTTCCATTTACATAAGCTAACTATTCAATAAAAAATTAGTTATTATTTATTTTTAAAATTTCAATGAATAATGAATTAGCGGAAATACCCTTACACATGAATTTTGATTTTTAATGTTAGCGGGGATAGCTCAGTTGGGAATGAATATCTCAAGGTTACATGTTTAATCCATGTTCACCGCACTTGGTTTATGTTGCATAAGTCTATTAAGTTGCATAACTTTATTCAATCTAAAATTAGTGATTATTTCTTTTTAAAATATAATGAATTAGCGGAAATACCTTTACTTATGATTTTTTTTTTCAAATATTAGTGAGGATAACTCAGTTTTGAGAGCGTCAGACTGAAAATCTGAAGGTCACGTGTTCGATCCACGTTCACCGCACCTGATTCAAGTCACATAACTCGACTCCTGACTATTCAATTTTTTAAAATCTCAATGAAGTAGTGAAAATATTTTTATTTTTAATGTTAGCTGTAGATTCAAGTTGACTAAGTTGCATAACTCGAATATTCAATCTAAAATTACCGATGAATTTTTATTTTTAATGTTAGCAGGATAGCTCAGTTTGGAGAGCACCAGTGAAGATCTAAAAGTCACGTGTTTGATCCACGTTCACCGCACCTAATTCAAGTTGACTAACTTGCATAACTCGAATATTCAATCTAAAATTAGTGATTATTTCTTTTTAAAATTACTATATAATCTAAATTTAGTGATTATTTCTTTTTAAAATTTCCAAATTTTCATTTTCAATGTTAACGGGGATAACTTAGTTGGGAGAGCGTAATATTGAAGATTTGAAGGTCACGTGTTTGTTCGACCTTCACCACACCTGATTCAATTAGTATAACTTACTATCTTATCTAAATTTAGAGATGATTTCTTTTTAAAGTTTCAATGAATTAGCGTAAATAATTTTACTCATGAACTTTCATTATAATGTTAACCATAGATAGCTCAATTCAATTGGGAGTGAGTCTGTAGATCTAAAGATAGCGTGGATTCCTAATTCTTTATTTGACTATAAATGCTTCGTAAGACATTTAGTAAAATGACTCATTTGATTGCATGGAACAATAAAATTGATCTTCCCATAGAATTGTCAATACATTATACTTTCAATGTTGCTAAGTTGAGTCCCTTTGATGTAGGTGCTGATTTTTCTGATTCGAGGACGAATCTTGAAGAGGGGGATGATGATAAGAATCACGGTGTACATTCTACTTTCAATGTTACTGAGTTGAGTTCTTTTGATGTAGGTGATGATTTTTCTGATTCGAGGACGAATCCTTTTGAAGAGGGGGATGATGATAAGAATCACGGTGTTCCAACTGGACCTATTACACAATCCAAGGCCAAGAACATTCAACAAGCATTCATACTTCATCTACAAAATTGGATAGGCTAGGTTCAACCGTCATTTCATAAGTAAATATTTGCACTGTTGAAGTAGCGGATGAAGTTGCAAGCATCATTTCATGAGTGGTTAGAAAACTTTATTTATTATTTTAATTTCATAAAGTTTGTAATGCTCAAATTGACTTGGTCTTCTGTGGAGATTTAAAGGTATCGAGATTAAATCACGGGCACTATTTTTTTTTTTTTTTTTTGGGAAGACTATAAATACCCACAAATTATTATGTAAAAGCATATTTGTGATCAATGAAATTGATCTCTTAAGTTGAGACGTTTCCCCTTATAGATATCTGAACATATCTTTGTCGTTTTTATGTTAGATGCAATTCTTGTGGTAGATTGCATCTGAGTTATTTAGTCAAGCCTTGATCAAGTTCGATTGTGGAGTGACTCAATTTTGAAAAAGGTTCCAAATCTTGCTTCTCACTCTTGGATCTCATAATCTAATTCTAGCTTTATCTCTTGGTTTATCCAAATTTTGTATAAGAAGATGTTAATTTTTTTAATACAAGGGTTCTTGCTTCTACAAAAGCTTGGCTCGTTGGGCTGAAGATTACGGTTGGTCTATCAATCTTCAACGGGATCATCTATCCCCATGGACTTGCTCTGATGCAGTCGTTCTTCTAACGCCGGTGACACGTCCAATTGTCGAGGTTGGTAATGTGAGTTTGTAACCCATCCATTGAGGTTCTTGGAATGATTCTATAGCTTATCAATTCCATGTTGGGAGTTGGATCATGGGTCTTGGGCGAAGGAATCCTTGGTTTACCGCCCCTTGGAGTTGAAGGAAGTGTCATAAGGCTAATTGTTTTTCAATTTTATTGATTTGTGTGAGTGATTTTATTTGATTTTATTTGATTTTATTTCAATTTTGTCGAACTCAGTAATTACTTTATGTGCTAGATCAAAATAAGATGCATAAAAAGAACTTGTAGTAATTAGTTTATTCATCGACCTTTAATCTTAAAAGTAACTTAAAATATTGCAATATTGTGATTCAATCGCCTATTATGAAATTAGGCTCGAACTAAAAAATAATATTTTTAAAAGATGGAAAAATTACCAACCAAAATATGTATTCAAAGATGAAGAATTCACAACAACAATCACAAACAATACTAATAAGCATCTTGTCTTCTGGTTTGTCACAATTTCAAACATGAACAAACCTGAATTTTGAGCCGGTGAGTATTATGGATCATAATCGACAATACTTTGCAAGTAGCTTTGAGCATTCACAAAAGGTTGAAAGTTGAATTTCTTTAGAATTGTAACCGAATAACATATGATTATTGTTGAATTTCTAAAAAAGACACCACAAATTTCATTTATAGATATAAATGGAACCATTGATATAAAACCGTGATTATATAATTGCATCTTCACTAATAAACCCACCTCAAAGTGATCATCTTCACTAGAGGCTGCAAATTAAGTAGCCTTCCTCGATTACTCAAAAGTGAAGTTTTAAGAAGCTATATTTGAGCAAGAAAAATCATGTTACATGTTTCTGGGATACCACGGAGACATCAATGCAAGCAATCACTACCACCCGAAGTTTCTTTGATATTGTAGTTGGATCTATGAGACTCATCCCTCTGATGTGAAAGAGTAGTTATATCCAACATTCTTACTTGTGTGCCTCTTACAGTACTCTCAACAAATGGATCGCTTGATCTATTATACTCTACTTTACTTTCTCTTGATAACGGTGTGGTATTGACACAACTCATATTGCCGATAATCATCACTTACATCTTAAACCAGAGTATAGCGGTCGACTATCGTCAAGGACCCATTCACCATTTCAATCATTTCTCTAAATTTTATGATGCTCTAGTGTTAGATTTCATGGGAATATTGCACTAGTAAAGTCTTGAAATGTCTATATATTAAAACTGTTTAACACTTTTCAAATCTTGATTTTTGGCTGTTTGTGTTTTTTTTTTTTTTACTTGTGTTCCTAATCTTCCTTCTGTGTTTTTGTTACATTTTTTTTTAATTATTTTAGCAATTAGCCAATTTAGTCAATTCTTCCTTTATGTTTTTTTTTTCTAATTATGTTAGCCATTACTTTTGGCTAATTTAATCTATTCTATTTATTTATTTTTTTTATTTTTTTTGCTGTTGATGGACGTATCTTTCTGAAACGTACTAAATAAAACTAAATAATTGGTAAAGAGAGGATATGAGATATAACTTACAGTTAAATCTCTTTCCATATGAGAATGAGTGTCCATCTTTGCAACCATGTACTAAATTAAGGATTTTATTTCTCTTTGGTTAAAACCATCCTTAAAGGACAAAATTAAAGTTGTAGTTAGTCAATTATAATATTTGATGTGCTAGTTTTCAAACTACTTTAAATAGGTGTAAAGAAAGCATGAGATTAACTTAGTTTCACTAATCTGACACGTGTTGGGCACGTACTGAACACTTGTTAATATAATGGATGCATTACAAATTTATAATCCAGCATTTCATATCATACCCTTGAGTTTGAATATATTTTGAGAGTGAAACGTACCTTAAGTTTTTTTTTAAGTATACAAACATATAAACTTATTTATAT
>NW_019273346.1:0-5527 GCF_002738345.1 Cucurbita maxima
CATCAAGCCTAATCATTCCCCACAAAACTTTTTAAAAATGTCGATCGTGACTCGGTTTTTTGAGCACGTACTTCAAACGTCCCAGATTTGGGTTTCCGAAGTACGGTTCGATTTGAAGGACTCTTTTTCTGTTTTGATGCACTCCGTTTGTTGGAAATTCTGTTCTAAATCATCAACCGTAAACATTCCTCACAAAACTTTAGAAAGACGTCGACCGTGACTCGGTTTTTTTAGCATCATCAACCGTAAACATTCCTCACAAAACTTTAGAAAGACGTCGACCGTGACTCGGTTTTTTTAGCGCGTACTTCAAACGTCCCAGATTTGGGTTTCCGAAGTACGGTTCGATTTGAAGCACTCTTTTACTGTTTTGATGCACTCCGTTTGTTCGAAATTTTATTCTACATCATCAAGCCTAATCATTCCCCACAAAAGTTTTGAAAAACGTCGACCGTGACTCAGTTTTTTTTAAAACGTACTTCAAACGTCCCAGATTTGGGTTTTCGAAGTAGGGTTCGATTTGAAGAACTCCTTTACTGTTTTGATGCACTCCGTTTCTTCCATAATATATTCTAAATCATCAAGCCTAATCATTCCCCACAAAACTTTTTAAAAATGTCGATCGTGACTCGGTTTTTTGAGCACGTACTTCAAGCGTCCAAGATTTGGGTTTCCGAAGTAGGGTTCGATTTGAAGGACTCTTTTACTGTTTTGATGCATTCCGTTTGTTGGAAATTCTGTTCTAAATCATCAACCGTAAACATTCCTCACAAAACTTTAGAAAAACGTCGACCGTGACTCGGTTTTTTTAGCACGTACATCAAACGTCCCAGATTTGGGTTTTCGAAGTACGGTTCGATTTGAAGCACACTTTTACTGTTTTGATGCACTCCGTTTCTTCGAAAATCTATTCTAAATCGTCAAGCCTAAACATTCCCCACAAAACTTTTTAAAAATGTCGATCGTGACTCGGTTTTTTTAGCACGTACTTCAAACGTTTCAGATTTGGGTTTACGAAGTAGGGTTCGATTTGAAGAACTCCTTTACTGTTTTGATGCACTCCGTTTCTTCGAAAATCTATTCTAAATCGTCAAGCCTAAACATTCCCCACAAAACTTTTTAAAAATGTCGATCGTGACTCGGTTTTTTTAGCACGTACTTCAAACGTCCCAGATTTGGGTTTCCGAAGTACGGTTCGATTTGAAGCACACTTTTACTGTTTTGATGCACTCCGTTTCTTCGAAAATCTATTCTAAATCGTCAAGCCTAAACATTCCCCACAAAACTTTTTAAAAATGTCGATCGTGACTCGGTTTTTTTAGCACGTACTTCAAACGTCCCAGATTTGGGTTTCCGAAGTACGGTTCGATTGGAAGCACTCTTTTACTGTTTTGATGCACTCCGTTTGTTCGAAATTGTATTCTACATCATCAAGCCTAATCATTCCCCACAAAGTTTTGAAAAACGTCGACCGTGACTCAGTTTTTTTTAAAACGTACTTCAAACGTCCCAGATTTGGGTTTTCGAAGTAGGGTTCGATTTGAAGCACTCCTTTACTGTTTTAATGCACTCCGTTTCTTCGAAAATCTATTCTAAATCATCAAGCCTAAACATTCCCCACAAAACTTTTTAAAAATGTCGATCGTGACTCGGTTTTTTGAGCACGTACTTCAAACGTCCCAGATTTGGGTTTCCGAAGTAGGGTTCGATTTGAAGGACTCTTTTACTGTTTTGATGCACTCCGTTTGTTGGAAATTCTGTTCTAAATCATCAACCGTAAACATTCCTCACAAAACTTTAGAAAAACGTCGACCGTGACTCGGTTTTTTTAGCACGTACTTCAAACGTCCCAGATTTGGGTTTCCGAAGTACGGTTCGATTTGAAGCACTCTTTTACTGTTTTGATGCACTCCGTTTGTTCGAAATTGTATTCTACATCATCAAGCCTAATCATTCCCCACAAAAGTTTTGAAAAACGTCGACCGTGACTCAGTTTTTTTAAAACGTACTTCAAACGTCCCAGATTTGGGTTTTCGAAGTAGGGTTCGATTTGAAGAACTCCTTTACTGTTTTGATGCACTCCGTTTCTTCGAAAATCTATTCTAAATCATCAAGCCTAAACATTCCCCACAAAACTTTTTAAAAATGTCGATCGTGACTCGGTTTTTTTAGCACGTACTTCAAACGTCCCAGATTTGGGTTTCCGAAGTAGGGTTCGATTTGAAGGACTCTTTTACTGTTTTGATGCACTCCGTTTGTTGGAAATTCTGTTCTAAATCATCAACCGTAAACATTCCTCACAAAACTTTAGAAAAACGTCGACCGTGACTCGGTTTTTTTAGCACGTACTTCAAACGTCCCAGATTTGGGTTTCCGAAGTACGGTTCGATTTGAAGCACTCTTTTACTGTTTTGATGCACTCCGTTTGTTCGAAATTGTATTCTACATCATCAAGCCTAATCATTCCCCACAAAAGTTTTGAAAAACGTCGACCGTGACTCAGTTTTTTTAAAACGTACTTCAAACGTCCCAGATTTGGGTTTTCGAAGTAGGGTTCGATTTGAAGAACTCCTTTACTGTTTTGATGCACTCCGTTTCTTCGAAAATCTATTCTAAATCATCAAGCCTAATCATTCCCCACAAAACTTTTTAAAAATGTCGATCGTGACTCGGTTTTTTTAGCACGTACTTCAAACGTCCCAGATTTGGGTTTCCGAAGTAGGGTTCGATTTGAAGGACTCTTTTACTGTTTTGATGCACTCCGTTTGTTGGAAATTCTGTTCTAAATCATCAACCGTAAACATTCCTCACAAAACTTTAGAAAAACGTCGACCGTGACTCGGTTTTTTTAGCACGTACTTCAAACGTCCCAGATTTGGGTTTCCGAAGTACGGTTCGATTTGAAGCACTCTTTTACTGTTTTGATGCACTCCGTTTGTTCGAAATTGTATTCTACATCATCAAGCCTAATCATTCCCCACAAAAGTTTTGAAAAACGTCGACCGTGACTCAGTTTTTTTAAAACGTACTTCAAACGTCCCAGATTTGGGTTTTCGAAGTAGGGTTCGATTTGAAGAACTCCTTTACTGTTTTGATGCACTCCGTTTCTTCGAAAATCTATTCTAAATCATCAAGCCTAATCATTCCCCACAAAACTTTTTAAAAATGTCGATCGTGACTCGGTTTTTTTAGCACGTACTTCAAACGTCCCAGATTTGGGTTTCCGAAGTAGGGTTCGATTTGAAGGACTCTTTTACTGTTTTGATGCACTCCGTTTGTTGGAAATTCTGTTCTAAATCATCAACCGTAAACATTCCTCACAAAACTTTAGAAAAACGTCGACCGTGACTCGGTTTTTTTAGCACGTACTTCAAACGTCCCAGATTTGGGTTTCCGAAGTACGGTTCGATTTGAAGCAGTCTTTTACTTTTTTGATGCACTCCGTTTCTTCGAAAATCTATTCTAAATCGTCAAGCCTAAACATTCCCCACAAAACTTTTTAAAAATGTCGATCGTGACTCGGTTTTGTTAGCACGTACTTCAAACGTCCCAGATTACAAAACTTTTTAAAAATGTCGATCGTGACTCGGTTTTGTTAGCACGTACTTCAAACGTCCCAGATTTGGGTTTTCGAAGTACGGTTCGATTTGAAGCACACTTTTACTGTTTTGATGCACTCCGTTTCTTCGAAAATCTATTCTAAATCGTCAAGCCTAAACATTCCCCACAAAACTTTTTAAAAATGTCGATCGTGACTCGATTTTTTTAGCACGTACTTCAAACGTCCCAGATTTGGGTTTTCGAAGTAGGGTTCGATTTGATGAACTCGTTTACTGTTTTGATGCACTCCGTTTCTTCGAAAATATATTCTAAATCATCAAGCCTAATCATTCCTCACAAAACTTTTTAAAAATGTCGAACGTGACTCGGTTTTTTGAGCACGTACTTCAAACGTCCCAGATTTGGGTTTCCGAAGTAGGGTTCGATTTGAAGGACTCTTTTATTGTTTTGATGCACTCCGTTTGTTCGAAATTGTATTCTACATCATCAAGCCTAATCATTCCCCACAAAAGTTTTGAAAAACGTCGACCGTGACTCAGTTTTTTTAAAACGTACTTCAAACGTCCCAGATTTGGGTTTTCGAAGTAGGGTTCGATTTGAAGAACTCCTTTTCAATTTTGATGCACTCCGTTTCTTCGAAAATCTATTCTAAATCATCAAGCCTAATCATTCCCCACAAAAGTTTTGAAAAACGTCGGCCGTGACTAAGTGTTTTTAAAACGTACTTCAAACGTCCTAGATTTGGGTTTTCGAAGTAGGGTTCGATTTGAAGAACTCCTTTACTGTTTTGATGCACTCCATTTCTTCGAAAATCTATTCTAAATCGTCAAGCCTAAACATTCCCCACAAAACTTTTTAAAAATGTCGATCGTGACTCGGTTTTTTTAGCACGTACTTCAAACGTCCCAGATTTGGGTTTTCGAAGTAGGGTTCGATTTGAAGGACTCTTTTACTGTTTTGATGCATTCCGTTTGTTGGAAATTCTGTTCTAAATCATTAACCGTAAACATTCCTCACAAAACTTTAGAAAAACGTCGACCATGACTCGGTTTTTTTAGCACGTACTTCAAACGTCCCAGATTTGGGTTTCCGAAGTACGGTTCGATTTGAAGCACTCTTTTATTGTTTGATGCACTCTGTTTGTTCGAAATTGTATTCTACATCATCAAGCCTAATCATTCCCCACAAAAGTTTTGAAAAACGTCGACCGTGACTCAGTTTTTTTAAAACGTACTTCAAACGTCCCAGATTTGGGTTTTCGAAGTAGGGTTCGATTTGAAGAACTTTTTTACTGTTTTGATGCACTCCGTTTCTTCGAAAATTTAATCTAAATCATCAATCCTTATCGATCCCCACAAAACTTTTTAAAAATGTCGATCGTGACTCGGTTTTTTTAGCACGTACTTCAAACGTCAGAGATTTGGGTTTCCGAAGTAGGGTTCGATTTGAAGGACTCTTTTACTGTTTTGATGCACTTCGTTTCTTCGAAATTCTTTTCTACGTCATCAACCGTAAACATTCCTCACAAAACTTTAGAAAAACGTCGACCGTGACTCGGTTTTTTTAGCACGCTTCAAACATCCCAGATTTGGGTTTTCGAAGTAGGGTTCGATTTGAAGAACTCCTTTACTGTTTTGATGCACTCCGTTTCTTCGAAAATCTATTCTAAATCGTCAAGCCTAAACATTCCCCACAAAACTTTTTAAAAATGTCGATCGTGACTCGGTTTTTTTAGCACGTACTTCAAACGTCCCAGATTTGGGTTTCCGAAGTACGGTTCGATTTGAAGCACTCTTTTACTTTTTTGATGCACTCCGTTTGTTCGAAATTATATTCTACATCATCAACCGTAAACATTCCTCACAAAACTTTAGAAAAACGTCGACCGTGACTCGGTTTTTTTAGCACGTACTTCAAACGTCCCAGATTTGGGTTTTCGAAGTACGGTTCGATTTGAAGCACTCTT
>NW_019273347.1:0-5501 GCF_002738345.1 Cucurbita maxima
ATCTTTCGAAAAACAAAGACCGTGACTCGGTTTTTTTAACACGTACTTCAAACGTCCCAAACTTGGGTTTCCGAAGTAGGGTTCGATTTGAAGAACTCTTTTACGGTTTTATGCACACCGTTTCTTCAAAATCCTATTCTAAATCATCAAACCTAATCATTCCTCACAAATCTTTCGAAAAACAAAGACCGTGACTCGGTTTTTTTAACACGTACTTCAAACGTCCCAGACTTGGGTTTCCGAAGTAGGGTTCGATTTGAAGAACTATTTTACTGTTTTATGCACACTGTTTCTTCGAAATCCTATTCTAAATCATCAAGCCTAATCATTTCTCACAAATCTTTCGAAAAACAAAGACCGTGACTCGGTTTTTTTAACACGTACTTCAAACGTCCCAAACTTGGGTTTCCGAAGTATGGTTCGATTTGAAGAACTATTTTACTGTTTTATGAACACCGTTTCTTCGAAATCCTATTCTAAATCATCAAGCCTAATCATTCCTCACAAATCTTTCAACAAACGTCGACCGTGACTCGGTTTTTTTAGCACGTTCTTCAAACGTCCCAGATTTGGGTTTCCGAAGTAGGGTTCGATTTGAAGAACTATTTGACAGTTTTATGCACACCGTTTCGTCGAAATCATATTCTAAATCATCAAGCCTAATCATTCCTCTCAAATCTTTCGAAAAACAAAGACCGTGACTCGGTTTTTTTAACACGTACTTCAAACGTCCCAGACTTGGGTTTCCGAAGTAGGGTTCGATTTGAAGAACTCTTTTACGGTTTTATGCACACCGTTTCTTCGAAATCCTATTCTAAATCATCAAGCCTAATCATTCCTCACAAATCTTTCGAAAAACAAAGACCGTGACTCGGTTTTTTTAACACGTACTTCAAACGTCCCAGACTTGGGTTTCCGAAGTAGGGTTCGATTTGAAGAACTATTTTACTGTTTTATGCACACCGTTTCTTCGAAATCCTATTCTAAATCATCAAGGCTAATCATTCCTCACAAATCTTTCGAAAAACAAAGACCGTGACTCGGTTTTTTTAACACGTTCTTCAAACGTCCCAGACTTGGGTTTCCGAAGTAGGGTTCGATTTGAAGAACTCTTTTACGGTTTTATGCACACCGTTTCTTCGAAATCCTATTCTAAATCATCAAGGCTAATCATTCCTCACAAATCTTTCGAAAAACAAAGACCGTGACTCGGTTTTTTTAACACGTTCTTCAAACGTCCCAGACTTGGGTTTCCGAAGTAGGGTTCGATTTGAAGAACTCTTTTACGGTTTTATGCACACCGTTTCTTCGAAATCCTATTCTAAATCATCAAGGCTAATCATTCCTCACAAATCTTTCGAAAAACAAAGACCGTGACTCGGTTTTTTTAACACGTTCTTCAAACGTCCCAGACTTGGGTTTCCGAAGTAGGGTTCGATTTGAAGAACTCTTTTACGGTTTTATGCACACCGTTTCTTCGAAATCCTATTCTAAATCATCAAGGCTAATCATTCCTCACAAATCTTTCGAAAAACAAAGACCGTGACTCGGTTTTTTTAACACGTTCTTCAAACGTCCCAGACTTGGGTTTCCGAAGTAGGGTTCGATTTGAAGAACTCTTTTACGGTTTTATGCACACCGTTTCTTCGAAATCCTATTCTAAATCATCAAGGCTAATCATTCCTCACAAATCTTTCGAAAAACAAAGACCGTGACTCGGTTTTTTTAACACGTTCTTCAAACGTCCCAGACTTGGGTTTCCGAAGTAGGGTTCGATTTGAAGAACTCTTTTACGGTTTTATGCACACCGTTTCTTCGAAATCCTATTCTAAATCATCAAGGCTAATCATTCCTCACAAATCTTTCGAAAAACAAAGACCGTGACTCGGTTTTTTTAACACGTTCTTCAAACGTCCCAGACTTGGGTTTCCGAAGTAGGGTTCGATTTGAAGAACTCTTTTACGGTTTTATGCACACCGTTTCTTCGAAATCCTATTCTAAATCATCAAGGCTAATCATTCCTCACAAATCTTTCGAAAAACAAAGACCGTGACTCGGTTTTTTTAACACGTTCTTCAAACGTCCCAGACTTGGGTTTCCGAAGTAGGGTTCGATTTGAAGAACTCTTTTACGGTTTTATGCACACCGTTTCTTCGAAATCCTATTCTAAATCATCAAGGCTAATCATTCCTCACAAATCTTTCGAAAAACAAAGACCGTGACTCGGTTTTTTTAACACGTTCTTCAAACGTCCCAGACTTGGGTTTCCGAAGTAGGGTTCGATTTGAAGAACTCTTTTACGGTTTTATGCACACCGTTTCTTCGAAATCCTATTCTAAATCATCAAGGCTAATCATTCCTCACAAATCTTTCGAAAAACAAAGACCGTGACTCGGTTTTTTTAACACGTTCTTCAAACGTCCCAGACTTGGGTTTCCGAAGTAGGGTTCGATTTGAAGAACTCTTTTACGGTTTTATGCACACCGTTTCTTCGAAATCCTATTCTAAATCATCAAGGCTAATCATTCCTCACAAATCTTTCGAAAAACAAAGACCGTGACTCGGTTTTTTTAACACGTTCTTCAAACGTCCCAGACTTGGGTTTCCGAAGTAGGGTTCGATTTGAAGAACTCTTTTACGGTTTTATGCACACCGTTTCTTCGAAATCCTATTCTAAATCATCAAGGCTAATCATTCCTCACAAATCTTTCGAAAAACAAAGACCGTGACTCGGTTTTTTTAACACGTTCTTCAAACGTCCCAGACTTGGGTTTCCGAAGTAGGGTTCGATTTGAAGAACTCTTTTACGGTTTTATGCACACCGTTTCTTCGAAATCCTATTCTAAATCATCAAGGCTAATCATTCCTCACAAATCTTTCGAAAAACAAAGACCGTGACTCGGTTTTTTTAACACGTTCTTCAAACGTCCCAGACTTGGGTTTCCGAAGTAGGGTTCGATTTGAAGAACTCTTTTACGGTTTTATGCACACCGTTTCTTCGAAATCCTATTCTAAATCATCAAGGCTAATCATTCCTCACAAATCTTTCGAAAAACAAAGACCGTGACTCGGTTTTTTTAACACGTTCTTCAAACGTCCCAGACTTGGGTTTCCGAAGTAGGGTTCGATTTGAAGAACTCTTTTACGGTTTTATGCACACCGTTTCTTCGAAATCCTATTCTAAATCATCAAGGCTAATCATTCCTCACAAATCTTTCGAAAAACAAAGACCGTGACTCGGTTTTTTTAACACGTTCTTCAAACGTCCCAGACTTGGGTTTCCGAAGTAGGGTTCGATTTGAAGAACTCTTTTACGGTTTTATGCACACCGTTTCTTCGAAATCCTATTCTAAATCATCAAGGCTAATCATTCCTCACAAATCTTTCGAAAAACAAAGACCGTGACTCGGTTTTTTTAACACGTTCTTCAAACGTCCCAGACTTGGGTTTCCGAAGTAGGGTTCGATTTGAAGAACTCTTTTACGGTTTTATGCACACCGTTTCTTCGAAATCCTATTCTAAATCATCAAGGCTAATCATTCCTCACAAATCTTTCGAAAAACAAAGACCGTGACTCGGTTTTTTTAACACGTTCTTCAAACGTCCCAGACTTGGGTTTCCGAAGTAGGGTTCGATTTGAAGAACTCTTTTACGGTTTTATGCACACCGTTTCTTCGAAATCCTATTCTAAATCATCAAGCCTAATCATTCCTCACAAATCTTTCGAAAAACAAAGACCGTGACTCGGTTTTTTTAACACGTACTTCAAACGTCCCAGACTTGGGTTTCCGAAGTAGGGTTCGATTTGAAGAACTATTTTACTGTTTTATGCACACCGTTTCTTCGAAATCCTATTCTAAATCATCAAGCCTAATCATTCCTCACAAATCTTTCGAAAAACAAAGACCGTGACTCGGTTTTTTTAACACGTTCTTCAAACGTCCCAGACTTGGGTTTCCGAAGTAGGGTTCGATTTGAAGAACTCTTTTACGGTTTTATGCACACCGTTTCTTCGAAATCCTATTCTAAATCATCAAGGCTAATCATTCCTCACAAATCTTTCGAAAAACAAAGACCGTGACTCGGTTTTTTTAACACGTTCTTCAAACGTCCCAGACTTGGGTTTCCGAAGTAGGGTTCGATTTGAAGAACTATTTTACTGTTTTATGCACACCGTTTCTTCGAAATCCTGTTCTAAATCATCAAGGCTAATCATTCCTCACAAATCTTTCGAAAAACAAAGACCGTGACTCGGTTTTTTTAACACGTACTTCAAACGTCTCAGACTTGGGTTTCCGAAGTAGGGTTCGATTTGAAGAACTATTTTACTGTTTTATGCACACCGTTTCTTCGAAATCCTGTTCTAAATCATCAAGGCTAATCATTCCTCACAAATCTTTCGAAAAACAAAGACCGTGACTCGGTTTTTTTAACACGTACTTCAAACGTCCCAGACTTGGGTTTCCGAAGTAGGGTTCGATTTGAAGAACTCTTTTACGGTTTTATGCACACCGTTTCTTCGAAATCCTATTCTAAATCATCAAGCCTAATCATTCCTCACAAATCTTTCGAAAAACAAAGACCGTGACTCGGTTTTTTTAACACGTACTTCAAACGTCCCAGACTAGGGTTTCCGAAGTAGAGTTCGATTTGAAGAACTATTTTACTGTTTTATGCACATCGTTTCTTCGAAATCCTATTTAAATCATCAAACCTAATCATTCCTCACAAATCTTTCGAAAAACAAAGACCGTGACTCGGTTTTTTTAACACGTACTTCAAACGTCCCAGACTTGGGTTTCCGAAGTAGGGTTCGATTTGAAGAACTATTTTACTGTTTTATGCACACTGTTTCTTCGAAATCCTATTCTAAATCATCAAGCCTAATCATTCCTCACAAATCTTTCGAAAAACAAAGACCGTGACTCGGTTTTTTTAACACGTACTTCAAACGTCTCAGACTTGGGTTTCCGAAGTAGGGTTCGATTTGAAGAACTATTTTACTACTTTATGCACACCGTTTCTTCGAAATCCTATTCTAAATCATCAAACCTAATCATTCCTCACAAATCTTTCGCAAAACAAAGACCGTGACTCGGTTTTTTTAACACGTACTTCAAACGTCCCAGACTTGGGTTTCCGAAGTAGGGTTCGATTTGAAGAACTATTTTACTGTTTTATGCACACTGTTTCTTCGAAATCCTATTCTAAATCATCAAGCCTAATCATTCCTCACAAATCTTTCGAAAAACAAAGACCGTGACTCGGTTTTTTTAACACGTACTTCAAACGTCCCAAACTTGGGTTTCCGAAGTAGGGTTCGATTTGAAGAACTATTTTACTGTTTTATGCACACTGTTTCTTCGAAATCCTTTTCTAAATCATCAAGGCTAATCATTCCTCACAAATCTTTCGAAAAACAAAGACCGTGACTCGGTTTTTTTAATACGTACTTCAAACGTCCCAGACTTGGGTTTCCGAAGTAGGGTTCGATTTGAAGA
>NW_019273348.1:0-5490 GCF_002738345.1 Cucurbita maxima
TCTTAGAAATAATATTCTAAATCATCTAGCCTTATCATTCCTCACAAAACTTTCGACAAACGTCGACCGTGACTCGGTTTTTTTAGCACTTACTACAAACTTCCCTGTTAGGGTTTCGGAAGAAGGGTTCCATTTGAAGAACTCTTTTACTGTTTTACGCACTCCGTTTCTTAGAAATAATATTCTAAATCATCTAGCCTTATCATTCCTCACAAAACTTTCGACAAACGTCGACTGTGACTCGGTTTTTTTAGCACGTACTACATACTTCTCTGTTTGGGTTTCCGAAGCAGGGTTCCATTTGAAGAACTCTTTTACTGTTTTACGCATTCCGTTTCTTAGAAATAATATTCTAAATCATCTAGCCTTATCATTCGTCACAAAACTTTCGACAAACGTCGACCGTGACTCGGTGTTTTTTAGCACGTACTACAAACTTCTCTGTTTGGGTTTCCGAAGGAGGGTTCCATTTGAAGAACTCTTTTACTGGTTTACGCACTCCGTTTCTTAGAAATAATATTCTAAATCATCAATCCTTATACTTCCTCACAAAACTTTCGACAAACGTCGACCGTTACTCGGTTTTTTTAGCACGTACTACAAACTTCTCTGTTTGGGTTTCCGAAGGAGGGTTCCATTTGAAGAACTCTTTTACTGTTTTACGCACTCCGTTTCTTAGAAATAATATTCTAAATCATCAAGCCTTATCATTCCTCACAAAACTTTCGACAAACGTCGACCGTGACTCGGTTTTTTCAGCACGTACTACAAACTTCCCTGTTACGGTTTCGGAAGAAGGGTTCCATTTGAAGAACTCTTTTACTGTTTTACGCACTCCCTTTCATAGAAATAATATTCTAAATCATCAAGCCTTATCATTCCTCACAAAACTTTCGACAAACGTCGACCGTGACTCGGTATTTTTACCACGTACTACAAACTTCCCTGTTTGAGTTTCCGAAGGAGGGTTCCATTTGAAGAACTCTTTTACTGGTTTACGCACTCCGTTTCTTAGAAATAATATTCTAAGGAGGGTTCCATTTGAAGAACTCTTTTACTGGTTTACGCACTCCGTTTCTTAGAAATAATATTCTTAATCATCAATCCTTATACTTCCTCACAAAACTTTCGACAAACGTCGACCGTGACTCGGTTCTTTTAGCACGTACTACAAACTTCTCTATTTGGGTTTCCGAAGGAGGGTTCCATTTGAAGAACTCTTTNTCGACCGTGACTCGGTTCTTTTAGCACGTACTACAAACTTCTCTATTTGGGTTTCCGAAGGAGGGTTTCATTTGAAGAACTCTTTTACTGTTTTACGCACTCCGTTTCTTAGAAATAATATTCTAAATCATCAAGCCTTATCATTCCTCACAAAACTTTCGACAAACGTCGACCGTGACTCGGTTTTTTTAGCACGTACTACAAACTTCCCTGTTTGGGTTTCCGAAGGAGGGTTCCATTTGAAGAACTCTTTTACTGTTTTGCGCACTCCGTTTCTTAGAAATAATATTCTAAATCATCAAGCCTTATCATTCCTCACAAAACTTTCGACAAACGTCGACCGTGACTCGGTTTTTTTAGCACGTACTACATACTTCCCTGTTTGGGTTTCGGAAGAAGGGTTCCATTTGAAGAACTCTTTTACTGCTTTGCGCACTCCGTTTCTTAGAAATAATATTCTAAATCATCAATCCTTATACTTCCTCACAAAACTTTCGACAAACGTCGACCGTGACTCGGTTTTTTTAGCACGTACTACATACTTCCCTGTTTGGGTTTCGGAAGAAGGGTTCCATTTGAAGAACTCTTTTACTGCTTTGCGCACTCCGTTTCTTAGAAATAATATTCTAAATCATCAATCCTTATACTTCCTCACAAAACTTTCGACAAACGTCGACCGTGACTCGGTTTTTTTAGCACGTACTACAAACTTCCCTGTTTGGGTTTCCGAAGGAGGGTTCCATTTGAAGAACTCTTTTACTGGTTTACGCACTCCGTTTCTTAGAAATAATATTCTAAATCATCCATCCTTATACTTCCTCACAAAACTTTCGACAAACGTCGACCGTGACTCGCTTTTTTTAGCACGTACTACAAACTTCTCTGTTTGGGTTTCCGAAGGAGGGTTCCATTTGAAGAACTCTTTTACTGTTTTACGCACTCCGTTTCATAGAAATAATATTCTAAATCATCAAGCCTTATCATTCCTCACAAAACTTTCGACAAACGTCGACCATGACTCGGTTTTTTTAGCACGTACTACAAACTTCTCTATTTGGGTTTCCGAAGGAGGGTTCCATTTGAAGAACTCTTTTACTTGTTTACGCACTCCGTTTCTTAGAAATAATATTCTAAATCATCAATCCTTATACTTCCTCACAAAACTTTCGACAAACGTCGACCGTGACTCGGTTTTTTTAGCACGTACTACAAACTTCCCTGTTAGGGTTTCGGAAGAAGGGTTCCATTTGAAGAACTCTTTTACTGTTTTACGCACTCCGTTTCTTAGAAATAATATTCTAAATCATCAATCCTTATACTTCCTCACAAAACTTTCAACAAACGTCGACCGTGACTCGGTTTGTTTAGCACGTAATACAAACTTCTCTGTTTGGGTTTCCGAAGGAGAGTTCCATTTCAAGAACTCTTTTACCTTCTTACGCACTCCGTTGCTTAGAAATAATATTCTAAATCATCAAGCCTTATCATTCCTCACAAAACTTTCGACAATCGTCGACCGTGACTCGGTTTTTTTAGCACGTACTACAAACTTCCCTGTCTGGGTTTCCGAAGAAGGGTTCCATTTGAAGAACTCTTTTACTGTTTTACGCACTCCGTTTCTTAGAAATAATATTCTAAATCATCAAGCCTTATCATTCCTCACAAAACTTTCGACAATCGTCGACCGTGACTCGGTTTTTTTAGCACGTACTACATACTTCCCTGTTAGGGTTTCGGAAGAAGGGTTCCATTTGAAGAACTCTTTTACTGTTTTACGCACTCCGTTTCTTAGAAATAATATTCTAAATCATCAAGCCTTATCATTCCTCACAAAACTTTCGACAATCGTCGACCGTGACTCGGTTTTTTTAGCACGTACTACAAACTTCCCTGTCTGGGTTTCCGAAGAAGGGTTCCATTTGAAGAACTCTTTTACTGTTTTACGCACTATGTTTCTTAGAAATAATATTCTAAATCATCAAGCCTTATCATTCCACACAAAACTTACGACAATCGTTGACCGTGACTCGGTTCTTTTAGCACGTACTACAAACTTCTCTGTTTGGGTTTTCGAAGGAGGGTTCCATTTGAAGAACTCTTTTACTGTTTCACGCACTCCGTTTCTTAGAAATAATATTCTAAATCATCAAGCCTTATCATTCCTCACAAAACTTTCAACAAACGTCGACCGTGACTCGGTTTTTTTAGCACGTACTTTTCGAAGGAGGGTTCCATTTGAAGAACTCTTTTACTGTTTTACGCACTCCGTTTCATAGAAATAATATTCTAAATCATCAAGTCTTTTCATTCCTCACAAAACTTTCGACAAACGTCGACCGTGACTCAATTTTTTTAGCACGTACTACAAACATCTCTGGTTGGGTTTCCGAAGGACGGTTCCATTTGAAGAACTCTTTTACTGGTTTACGCACTCCGTTTCTTAGAAATAATATTCTAAATCATCAATCCCTATACTTCCTCACAAAACTTTCGACAAACGTCGACCGTGACTCGGTTTTTTTAGCACGTACTACAAACTTCCCTGTTTGGGTTTCCGAAGGAGGGTTCCATTTGAAGAACTCTTTTACTGTTTTACGCACTCCGTTTCTTAGAAATAATATTCTAAATCATCAATCCCTATACTTCCTCACAAAACTTTCGACAAATGTCGACCGTGACTCGGTTTTTTTAGCACCTACTACAAACTTCTCTGTTTGGGTTTCAGAAGGAGGGTTCCATTTGAAGAACTCTTTTACTGTTTTATGCACTCCGTTTCTTAGAAATAATATTCTAAATCATCAATCCTTATCATTCCTCACAAAAGTTTCGCCAAAAGTCGACCGTGACTCGGTTTTTTTAGCACGTACTACAAACTTCTCTGTTTTGGTTTCCGAATGAGTGTTCCATTTGAAGAACTCTTTTACTGTTTTACGCACTCCGTTTCTTAGAAATAATATTCTAAATCATCAAGCCTTATCATTCCTCACAAAAATTTCGACAAACTTCGACCGTGACTCGGTTTTTTTAGCACGTACTACAAACTTCCCTGTTTGGGTTTCCGAAGGAGAGTTCCATTTGAAGAACTCTTTTACTGTTTTACGCACTCCGTTTCTTAGAAATAATATGATAAATCATCAAGCCTTATCATTCCTCACAAAACTTTCGACAATCGTGGACCGTGACTCGTTTCTTTTAGCACGTACTACAAACTTCTCTGTTTGGGTTTCCGAAGGAGGGTTCCATTTGAAGAACTCTTTTACTGTTTTACGCACTATGTTTCTTAGAAATAATATTCTAAATCATCAATCCTTATCATTCCACACAAAACTTTCGACAATCGTGGACCGTGACTCGTTTCTTTTAGCACGTACTACAAACTTCTCTGTTTGGGTTTTCGAAGGAGGGTTCCATTTGAAGAACTCTTTTACTGTTTTACGCACTCCGTTTCTTAGAAATAATATTCTAAATCATCAAGCCTTATCATTCCTCACAAAACTTTCGACAAACGTCGACCGTGACTCGGTTTTTATAGCCCGTACTACAAACTTCTCTGTTTGGGTTTCCGAAGGAGGGTTCCATTTGAAGAACTCTTTTACTGTTTTACGCACTCCGTTTCTGAGAAACAATATTCTAACTCATCAATCCTTATCATTCCTCACAAAACTTTTGACAAACGTCGACCATGACTCGGTTTTTTTAGCACGTACTACAAACTTCCCTGTCTTGGTTTCCGAAGAAGGGTTCCATTTGAAGAACTCTTTTACATTTTTACGCACTCCGTTTCTAAGAAATAATATTCTAAATCATCAAGCCTTATCATTCCTCACAAAACTTTCGAAAAACGTCGACCGTGACTCGGTTTTTTTAGCACGTACTACAAACTACCGTGTTTGGGTTTCCAATTGAGGGATCCATTTGAAGAACTCTTTTACTGTTTTACGCACTCCGTTTCTTAGAAATAATATTCTAAATCATCAAGCCTTATCATTCCTCACAAAACTTTCGACAAACGTCGACCGTGACTCGGATTTTATAGCCCGTACTACAAACTTCTCTTTTTGGGTTTCCGAAGAAGGGTTCCATTTGAAGAACTCTTTTACTGTTTCACACACTCCGTTTCATAGAAATAATATTCTAAATCATCAAGCCTTATCATTCCTCAAAAAACTTTCAACAAACGTCGACCGTGACTCGGTTTTTTTAGCACGTACTACAAACTTCCCTGTTTGGGTTTCCGAAGGAGGGTTCCATTTGAAGAACTCTTTT
>NW_019273349.1:0-1637 GCF_002738345.1 Cucurbita maxima
ATAAGTTATTGAAGGAGGTAAACAAGGGAAAGCCAAAACGAATCATTAAACTGATCCTATTTCTTTCACTAATTCGACTTACTCAACCTTAAACCTTTGACTGATCTCGGTCTCTTCTCTTTGACTGAAAGAAAGATGAATGTGAGACTTCCCCTAGCTAGGCTTCGTTCTTTGATCTCCTTGATTGATGAACTAACTCGCTCTGATCCTTGATTTCACTCTTTGTTTTACTACTCTCCTGCTCATTAACCTATTGGTCTTGAATAGACTTTCTTGTAAACTTATGACCCTGCTGACCCTGCCTCTTCACCAGTATTAGCATTACCTTCAATTCGTGTTCTTTCCTATCTGTAAACTAAGACTCTTTTTCTGTATGAGTTATTATAAGGAAGTGATTGTTCACCTATGCCTTCTTTCACTCTTGCCCAAGCAATGGAAATAGGCTGGGTTGGATGATCCGCTCCTTCCTCTCGACTTCTTGATCTTCTCCTTCACTCCTTACTTGCTTTCACTCTTTACTTTAGGACCATGAATTAAAAAAAGCTATCTTTCCCTTATTTTTTTGGATAAAATGTTATCCTCTCCCTATTTTTTTTGGCTAAAATGTAGTGTAGGTAATTAATTAACTATTAAGTCAATCCTCCCGATTCATTCTCTGATTCTTGAACTGTAAAAGAGAAATACTCCTTTCAACTATTAAGTCAATCCTCCCGATTCATTCTCTGATTCTTGAACTGTAAAAGAGAAATACTCCTTTCATACTTATTCATTCTCTTCTCAATAACTACTTAACCTTCCCCTATTCATTCTTTCTTTCACTCATTTTATTCTTTCTCCTTCACTACTCAATAACTTAACTTGTCTTGTGCCTATTTCTTTCTTTCTTTCATTTTATTCTTTCTCCTTCACTACTCAATAACTTAACTTGTCTTGTGCCTATTTCTTTCTTTCTTCTTTAACTGAAAACTCGGTAAACTCTTTAACCTTTCCAGAGTCGGTAAAGGATATTCTTTCTCCGGGCGGAACCTGAACCTGATTTGACTCATGAACCTCGTAACCAAGGCAAGGGTTTAACTATTAACTATTCTAGAAGGAGGTAAAGCTATTTTACGGTCTCTTTTTTTCCCCTTATTCTCTTCCTATGAAATCTGTCACCTCTATTCCTTCCCTTCGCTACTTCCCCTTCCCCCAACCTTCCTTCTTTCAGGGTAAGCTAAGAAACTGAAAGAGAAGTTCAATCACTTCTACTTCTATTTATTCTTGAACAGTAAACTGAGGCGAGAGTTTACGACCGGACTGTCCCTTCTTTCTTTGAATCCTCTACAACAAGGTCTCATGGCTGAGCCCATTCACCTGAACCTGGTAACCCTATTCAGTCAGTCAAAGAGGAAGTGTTTGACACGAGAGCTCATTCACCTCTATTAACCTGGTAACCCTATTCAGTCAGTCAAAGAGGAAGTGTTTGACACGAGAGCTCATTCACCTCTATTTCTTGACCTTATTGAAGGAGGGAAAACACTCTCTTTTCTTGAACAAGGTAAAGCTAGAGAAGAAGATATTCCTTTACCAATTCTAAATCATCAGAGAAAGACAAGATGCATTCTCCGGGGAACCTATAATGACGTTGTTGCCTTATT
>NW_019273349.1:2088-5488 GCF_002738345.1 Cucurbita maxima
ACCTCTATGCTATTATTTATTTATTACTTGATTACCTGACCTTGCCGAGCTAGCTATGTTTTTCTTTGTTTTATTCTCTGATTGACCTGTAAAAGATCAATACTCTCGATTCATTCTCTTCCCTGTCAAAGATCACTACTCAAGATGGATTCGAGTTCACTTAAAGTAAATCCGAAGCATGAATGAGAGTGAACTTGAAGTAAATCCTCAAGAAGAATCAATTCGAGTTCACTGTTAGTCAATCCGAAAGATGAATGAGACTTAAAGTAAATCCTCACTATTCTTTCATTCTTTCTTTCTCTTTCTATTTCTCTTCTCTTTCTTTAACTCTTGAACAAGGTATTTTGTAAGTTAATCCTCAACTGCTTATTCATTCGACTGAACCTCTCCAACTGGGCTTGGCTGATCTTACCTCCGAAACTTATTGATTCAAAGACTAGGTAGTAAAGCATATTCAATTAATTCGTTCTCTTCTCGAGTTCGTTATTCAATCAAGAACTGTAAACAAAGCAAAGACTGAATATTGATTCTCCTTCTTTCCCAAGGTAAAAGCCAAAGAGAAAGCCGAAAACCTGAAACCCTTATTCCTTCTTTCACTCGGTAGTAAAGCAATTCAATTGCTTTTTCCTTCTTTAGCTCTCTTTGACTCTCTTCCTTAGTACTTACTCATTCAGCTTTTTCGATCGATATTACCTTCCCTTTACCTATTTATTCACTGTAACCAAAGACTGTCGATGAATGATAGTTTGTTTATGAACTGAACTCCTCTTCTTGAACAGTAACTAAGCCGAAAGATTATCGATGAATGATAGTTTGTTTATGAACTGAACTCCTCTTCTTGAACAGTAACTAAGCCGAAAGATTAGTGATTTTGATTGTGAACTCAGTAAAGCTATTCCATTGCCTTCACTGAACTTCTCCCGGATTGAACTGTAAAAAAAGAAGAAGAAAGATTAGAACAAGACATATGGCCGGCCGGTCTCTCTCTCATCTCTTCTTTCCTGAGCTTTCTTTAACTCCTTCGCCTTCAAAGACTCTTTTAGAAGGTCAAGCGCTATTTGATGAGAACCATTTTTGATATTCCCTTTCAAAGACTGTAAACAAAGCCGAACCTCAACTAGATTAATTATCCTTCACCTTTCAATTCATTCGACNGAACAAGACATATGGCCGGCCGGTCTCTCTCTCATCTCTTCTTTCCTGAGCTTTCTTTAACTCCTTCGCCTTCAAAGACTCTTTTAGAAGGTCAAGCGCTATTTGATGAGAACCATTTTTGATATTCCCTTTCAAAGACTGTAAACACTTTTAGAAGGTCAAGCGCTATTTGATGAGAACCATTTTTGATATTCCCTTTCAAAGACTGTAAACAAAGCCGAACCTCAACTAGATTAATTATCCTTCACCTTTCAATTCATTCGACTTCACTACTCTCCCTATCGGTCGGTCTTTTCTCTTTTCTTTCCTCTCCCTTCGCTCGGTAAAGAAATTCCATTGCCTTCCCCTCGTCAACTCGAATTAATCTTTCGTTCTTGAATTAAGGAAGGAAAGATTTTTTATGGGAATATAATTATATCAACTCGAATTAATCTTTCGTTCTTGAATTAAGGAAGGAAAGATTTTTTATGGGAATATAATTATATGAGACAGTGTGCAGTTCTTGAATTAAGGAAGGAAAGACTCAAGATTCATTCTTTCTCTTCTCCTTCACCTTCTTTCACGGTAAACTAAGATTGAACTCAAGCAAGACTCCTTATTCATTCTTGATCTTCCTTCACCTTCTTTCACGGTAAACTAAGATTGAACTCAAGCAAGACTCCTTATTCATTCTTGATCTGATCCTGAACCTTCTTTCACAAGTCAAGACTCAACTAAAGATTCCTTCTTCTTCACTCGGATATTCAATCCTGAACCTTCTTGAACAGGGTAAACAGGACTATTCTTCTTTGACGATATTACCTTACCTGATTGAACTGTAAAAGATCAATATTCCGTAAACAGGACTATTCTTCTTTGACGATATTACCTTACCTGATTGAACTGTAAAAGATCAATATTCCTGATTCATTCGAGTTCACTAGAGGGAAAGACTCAACTCTCGATTCATGATTCTTCACTTTCAGTCAAGACTCAAGAGAAAATAAGGTAAATAGGTTCATTCTGTAGCTAATGAATTTACTCGATTGAAGGGATGGAAGATGATTCTTTCTTTCACTCTTTTCCTCTCCTGTAAACAAAGCATATTCAATGAATTTACTCTCCCTTTACTGTCAAGACTCTCTCTCGATTCATTCTCGCATATTCAATCCTTTTCCTTTATTCTCCTTCACAGTCAGTCAAGACTCAACTCCTTCTTTTCCTCGGCTGGCTGGGTTGGAACGGAACTGGCTGGCTTCTCTCCTTCCCCTTTCTTTCTTGCTTGCTTGAACTGTAAAATATCAATACTCCTTCCTATTCATTCGACTCAACCTTTTCTGATATTCCCTGTAAACAAAGACTCAAGAGTTTACGAACTGAACTAACTACTGAACCTGCACCTCTTTATTCCCTCAAACACAAGGTAAAGCACAGGATGATCAGCTCAATCACCAGAACCTGCTTTCACTCCTCTCCTTTTAGGTCATTGAACAAGGGAAAGCCGCAACATTCTCCTTAGCTCAATAACTTGTCCCTATTTATTCTTTCACAAGGTAAATAGGTTAAAGCATCTTCTTTTTGTCCTTTCCTTTAGGGTCTCATTGCTTCGAGCCTCTTTATTCAAAGACTCGGTAAATGGATTCATTAGTTAATGAATTGACTCTCCCTGATGGAACTGTCAAAGGGAAGAAAGATTAATTCCCCTCTATTCCATTCCGTTCTTGTGAGTTATTCTCGGGAAGTGATTGTGAACAGTCAGTCAAGACTCAAGAGAAAACCTGCCCCTGAACCGATATTACCTGACGGATTGAACTCAAACACTCGGTAAATAGGCTGCCTGGCTTGACTTCTCTCCTTTTCTTTTCCGATATTCCCTTCTCTTATTTCACGAGGTAAATAGGTGAAGTAGCTCTTTGATTGAATTTGATTCTGCAAGACTCTGAAAATGAGAAAGAAAGAAAGATTTGCTCATGAACCTGAACCCCTTTTCCTATTTATTCTTGAACTGTAAAAGAGAAATACTCTCAATTAATTCTTGATCTGTAAAAGAGAAATACTCTCAATTAATTCTTGATCTTCTCCTTTCTTGCTTGCTTTCTTGCTTGCTGGGTTGGAAGGAAGGAGTTAGCAGCTTGACAATCGAGCTACTCTACTCTACTCTACTCTACTTACTCATGAACCTCTATGACCTGAGCTACTGAACCTGCCTACCCCTGAACCTCTATTCCCTGAGCTACTGGCTACTGAACCTATTTATTCTTGAACT
>NW_019273350.1:0-5483 GCF_002738345.1 Cucurbita maxima
GGCAAAGCAAGAAGGAAGAGCAGGCATCACAATTAAATTTGAGAGAGAGAGATGGGAATATTTATGAAGATTTGAGTTGTCATTTAATTAGGGTTTGCTAGTTAGGTTGATTCATTCAAATTTATGAGTTTCATATGATATCTGTTTTTGTTTATGAATCTTTCAAATGAATGGTTTATAATGTTTGAGGAAACTTTCAAACTATTCTTTTTTGTGTGGAGATATTTTATGTTTTGATGGGAATTATTGTGTTTGGAATAATAATAATGTGTTTTTAATTTGGTTCTAACATGGTTGAGACTAATAGTGGAAACCATTATAGAGTTTTAATTTAAATCATGGAAAGGGTGAGATCCCACGTCGGTTGGTTGGTATTGGAGCTACACGTTGGGCGGTGTGCCAGGGAGGATATTCGATCAGTTGGAGAGGGGAACGAAACATTACTTATGAGGGTGTGTAAACCTCTCCCTAATAGACGATATCGGACCCCCAATGTGGATTCTACATCGGTTGGAAAGGGAAACGAAACATTTCTTATGAGTGTGTGGAAACCTCTCTCTAGTAGACGATGCTAAGCCCCCAAGAGGGTGGATTGTGAGATACCACATCGGCTGGAGAGGGAACGAAACATTTCTTATGAAAGTGTGGAAACTTCTCCCTTATAGACACGTTTTAAAATCGTGAGGCTAATGGTCGAAGCGGACAATATCTGTTAGCGGTTGGCTTGGGTTGTTACAAAAGTACTGTTTCATCGTCCAATTGAATAGTTTTTAGAGATCTAACAATGAATTCTAATGATGACTGACCCTTTGCACAAGTCGAGAAATTTAGTAGATATTTTTAATAAGAGGACGGTTTTTTTTAGTAGGGTTAATATCAACACTGAAGCTCATCCATAAACCTAATCCAAATTGTAGAGCTATAATACAATGTTGAATTGAGTCTTACGAAAAGATCCATTAGAATTCACGTGTGAATTATTTCTTTAACTGAAGGGTACAAATCAAATACATGTTACACAACCCTAGGGTTTATCAAGTTTGTATAAAAAAAGTTTTGACTTATTGAACTTAGTTTCTTTTAACCCCACACAAACAAAAACTCGAACAAATTCAAACAACAAAAGTTGCGAAACCCTAAATCCTAAACCTTTTTACCGAGCATCAAAAGCAAGAATTACTCCAACAAAGAGGTAGAAAGGAAGAAGCCAAGAAAAGGTGGGGGAAAGAAATGCAAAGGGATAAGGATATAAACGTTGATTCAAGAGACAAAACACACATGGAAAGATGAGCTAGCATGTGTTGTTGGAATAAGCATTAGTTTAACAAGAACAAGAACAATAACATGAAGCAGTTCCATCTTGGTGGGACTTGAATGTAAGGAGCACAGCTAGGTGTGTGTCAAAAGTGTTTGGTTTTTGTGTAGATTTACAGAACAATGGGGAAACAGGAAGGCAAGGATTTTATATTGTGAACAAGCAAAATCAAAGCCAGCTCACAAACTCGGTGTTCTCCTACCATCTCTCCTGCTTCTGTCCCTCTGTCTGCTTCTCTAGGAAGCCAGCTTAAAGCAGAAGATGATTAAATATGTACCCACATTCACAACCTGAATCAACCCTCTTTAATTCCCATTCAACACCATCTTAATGTCTCTTTGTGTTTTCCCATCTTCTTAATCCACCCTAAACCCTAAACCAAAAAAACGAACACCAACACTTCTCTATAGCTAGTATATGCCATGACCGACATCCAGTTCATGATTTTATTAGCTATCGAGTTGGGTTGAGTTGGGTTATTACCCTATTTTCGAGTTGGCTAGTTTCACTTGACGAAGAAAATGTCAACATAAATGAGCAAATTTGAAATTTTTTATTTTTAAAAAATTCAACTCGACCCAAATAAAAAAAAATCTAACCCAACCGATAAATAATCTAGATTAGTCGAGTTTTTGAATCATATGAACACCCGAATATATTCTAAAATCACTTTTGTGGGTATCACCAGCTTAGCAACTCAAAATGTATCAAGAATGACAAAGCCCCAACTTTTCTATGGTTATATGGTCCCTTCAACTATTCTATATATGTGTACAAGAACATTATGTGTTGTCTTTAAATTCATCCACAATCATTGAATTGAATGTTCATTGGCAACATCAAGTTGGAGAAAATAGTTTAAATCATCAATACACTATTTTCTTCCTTCTTTTCATTAATGATAGTGAACAAAGGATCATATTATACCATCATAATACATTTTAAAATTTTATTCTTTTATAGGGATAAGTAGACCTGACAACCCAACCCGACCACTTAACCTAATTCGAAAAAGAGAGAGTTGGGTTGGGTTGTGAACTCCGAGTTGTTTAGGTCACTAACCCAAACAACTCAAATTTATGGGTTTGTCCAGAAGATTTTCCCAACTCAATCCAACCTGAATACACCTTGGTTCATGATATCTTCATACATCACCGTGTTATATTTATGAAAAGTCCCTCATCATCACATGCTCACAAACGTGGATGTGGAGGGCGTGAACAACATTCATACCCTACAAAGTTAAATGTCCACATTGTGTAAACGTTAAATTTTATCATGTTCATCAACTAATTACTTGTGGATTAACATGTTTTTATTTATTAACAACAAAATTAAAAAGAAAAAAACAAACACTATTAATAAATTTAAAAAAATAATTAATCATTTCATTCCAATTTACATCATGATATTAATATCCAATGATTAAATATTATATATATTTTAAATTTATAAGAATAATAATATTTCTTAAAATTATATTATTAGTGTTTATACTTTTTTAACTTTACAAGTCAATTTCATCCCTGTACTCTTAAAAATCAGTTTGAAAGACCACGTGGCAAATAGGTGAAAGCGCGTGCGGAAGGAGAGAGAACGTGTGGGGCCATGGCAGGGTTGCATGTGTGGTGGTCTGAGGTGGAAGAAACTCAGAGAGTGGGTCCCACTGAGAATCAGGAAACCACACGGGAGGTACCATAAGACCCCACCGCATGATATCAAAATCCCCGCATTCATTATAATAACAATCTGTGGGACACGTGTCCCCATAAGAAAACCAATCCCTAAAAATATTCATGAAACACAATAATTGGGCGTTTCTTTTTTTGCGGGTTTTAAGGCCGCTTGTTGGGCTCTAGGCCCAGCCCACCCCAGCCCACCCCACCTTCCTCCACATTTCCTTTCATTTTCCGACACCCCCATTTTCCTATGCTTTTTCTTTGTAGCTTCCTCTTTCCACGCGTTTAGTTCATCAAGTGTTTCTAATTCTGTTTAATTTCAATTCTTTGTGTTCACTACTTTATGTTGCCACACATGTTTTTTCTGTGTCTTAATTCTACCGAATATACGTCCACAATGTTCGTTAGGCTTGTTCATACGACTTATTTAATTACGCATTAGAGTTTAACCACTAAATTCGGGATAGATTGGTGTGGATAACTCCGTCAATACAAGCTATAAAAGTTGGGTAATTATTATTATTATTTTTCTCGATTTGGGTTCGGCTGAATTTTTTGAAAATAAAAAATTCAAGTTGGTTTACTGGGTCGACATTATTAAGAGTCCACGTTGGTTGAAAGAGAGAATAAAGTATTCCTTATATAAAGATATGGAAACTTCATTCTTATCACAATGCGCTAAAGCGAACAATATCGGTTAACGGTAGGATTATTATAATATTTTAGCTATTAATGCGACATATATCATAGATAAATTGGATATTTTTAAATAGTTAAAAAAAAAATAAATGGATAACCTAACCCAATCCAAAAATAAG
Organism: Cucurbita maxima; assembly: GCF_002738345.1. Classification (NCBI taxonomy): domain Eukaryota; kingdom Viridiplantae; phylum Streptophyta; class Magnoliopsida; order Cucurbitales; family Cucurbitaceae; genus Cucurbita; species Cucurbita maxima. Next base: position 3,813 of record NW_019273350.1, read on the forward strand.
ACGTTATTGGGTTGGCTTGTGAACCCTATTTTGGTTACCATAGTTTTGTTTCCTAAAAAAAAAAAATCATAAATCAATTTCAACTAAACAATTCTAATTAACCTAAATTAAAAAAGTTTGGGTTAATTGATTGTTGATCCAAATTTTATCAAGGCTTGGAATTGAAGGAACAGCCGTACCAACACTTAACATAATTGGGCTGGGCCTGAGAAAAATTGGGCTGAGACAAATTAGAGCCCAAAACACGATGTCGGTTCGGGTAAAAACAGATCTGCCAGTTGTCATTATCAAAAGGGGAATGAACTTGATGTTGCCGCCGCCATAACAACCAATTAGATTTCACCACGACCACTCACTTCCAATTCCCACATTTTTATTTTTTTTTATAAAAATGACCATTCTTAACCTTTCATAAATAAAATAATTTCAATATTTTCAATAATATTCCTTTTTCTTTTTTTTTCTACCATTATTTTTTAAATACGACCAAATCTCATGTTAATGAATTAATTAAGGAAACTTGGATTTAGGGTTGCTATCAACTTTTACCATTCAAATTTTAGTTCAAACAGTAATTAAAAAAATTTAACGTTCTGGTCGAGAATTATATTTTCTGGAGGTAGGGTTAAGGTTTTAATTGCGAATAAAAATAGAATAATAAATAGGAGAGAGAAGAGGGGCATATGGGTAAATTGAAGGAAATAGTTAGAAGAGTGTTTGAGTAAAACAGTGAAAGCAAAGGGTGTCCAGGTCAGCCCCACCCACGGTACCATTGTCTCAATTTCTACCAACATTTCGAATATTTTGTTATTGTGCGTCTAGATTCTTTCTAATTATTTTTTCCTCCCTACCCTTTTCATTTATTACTCCCAACTCCACTTTATTTCGACCCATCTTTTAGGGGTCGATAATCTACGTCTTACCTAATTGAGTTATGATTAAATTTGTTAAATTAATGAGTGTATATATATTTAATATTACCCTCGAACGTATGAGCTAAAATAATAACTAAACCTAATAAACTCAAACACGTGTAAATAATTTTCCACTAGATTCAAAAGTTTAAGTTTGATGGATTTTGCATTATGAAATGATAAGAAACAAGTTGTTTGGGAAGAAATGCACGAAAAATTGATTTGTTTGTGACGTTACATGATTTTGACTCACACATAAAAGATTAAAAAAAAAGCGTATCTTTGGGTTGAGGTATATAGTCGTTTAGGGCACTGTTGAAGGAAGACGTGCGTGTGATTAGGAAGGCATTCACATCAGATTTATTAGAGAGAGAATGAAAGAAACATGGTGATAGATACGAATGAACAGCTATGGGTTTGAGTTTAAATTTGGGAGAGCGATGTTGAGAGAGCAAGGTTACCTACTAGCTTTGCAAATGTTTCCTTTTCTCTCTCTTCCTCGATGTGACCTGTCTCTAACTCACCACCATATCCTCTCGACCCTAACACCAACAAAACAACCCTCCACGGTGCTTATTTAATCAATCTTCTTCATCTAATGTTTTATGTCTTAGTTTCGTGCTCGTGTCGAGGGCAACAAACGCGTTTCTATAATAAACTAAGAAAACGGGCGATAATATATGATTAAGGTAAATATGAGAAGAGGGGTGAGGGTGTAGATTAAGAGGTTTGGTGGAGTGTCTGTATGTGATTAATG
>NW_019273351.1:0-241 GCF_002738345.1 Cucurbita maxima
TGATAAAAAAACTGAGTAGCGGTCGGCGTTTTTCGAAATTCCTGCTCGGAGTGATCGGGAATAATGATTTAAAAATAGAATTTTGAAGAAATGGAGTGCATAAAACAGTAAAACAGTGCTGTAAATCGATTCCCTAACCTGGTTAGTTAGACGTACGTGCTAAAAAAATCGTGTGACGGTCGACGTTTCTCGAAACTTCTGTTTAGAATGTTTAGTTTAGTCTTGATGATTTAGAATAGGA
>NW_019273351.1:254-5482 GCF_002738345.1 Cucurbita maxima
ACGGTCGACGTTTCTCGAAACTTCTGTTTAGAATGTTTAGTTTAGTCTTGATGATTTAGAATAGGATGTCGAAGAAACGAAGTGTAGAAAAATAGTGCTTAAAATCAAAACCCTAATTTGTGTACCTTAATCCTGGACGTTTGAACCACGTGATAAAAAAACTGAGTAGCGGTCGGCGTTTTTCGAAATTCCTGCTCGGAGTGATCGGGAATAATGATTTAAAAATAGAATTTTGAAGAAATGGAGTGCATAAAACAGTAAAAGAGTGCTGTAAATCGATTCCCTAACCTGGTTAGTTAGACGTACGTGCTAAAAAAACCGTGTCACGGTCGACGTTTCTCGAAACTTCTGTTGGGAATGTTTAGTTTAGTCTTGATGATTTAGAATAGGATGTCGAAGAAACGGAGTGTAGAAAAATAGTGCTTAAAATCGAAACCCTAATTTGTGTACTCTAATCCTGGACGTTTGAACCACTTGATAAAAAATTTGAGTAGCGGTCGGTGTTTTTCGAAATTCCTGCTCGGAGTGATCAGGAATAATGATTTAAAAATAGAATTTTGAAGAAATGGAGTGCATAAAACAGTAAAAGAGTGCAGTAAATCGATTCCATAACCTGGTTAGTTAGACATACGTGCTAAAAAAATCGTGTGACGGTCGACGTTTCTCGAAACTTCTGTTTAGAATGTTTAGTTTAGTCTTAATGATTTAGAATAGAACGTCGAAGAAACGGAGTGTAGAAAAATAGTGCTTCAAATCGAAACCCTAATTTGTGTACTCTAATCTTGGACGTTTGAACCACGTGATAAAAAAACTGAGTAGCGGTCGGCGTTTTTCGAAATTCCTGCTCGGAGTGATCGGGAATAATGATTTAAAAATAGAATTTTGAAGAAATAGAGTGCATAAAACAGTAAAAGAGTGCTGTAAATCGATTCCCTAACCTGGTTAGTTAGACGTACGTGCTAAAAAAACCGTGTGACGGTCGACGTTTCTCGAAACTTTTGTTTAGAATGTTTAGTTTAGTCTTGATGATTTAGAATAGGATGTCGAAGAAACGGAGTGTAGAAAAATAGTGCTTAAAATCGAAACCCTAATTTGTGTACCTAAATCCTGGACGTTTGAACCATGTGATAAAAAAACAGAGTAGCGGTCAACGTTTTTCGAAACTTCTGTTGGGAATGTTTAGTTTAGTCTTGATGATTTAGAATAGAACGTCGAAGAAACGGAGTGTAGAAAAATAGTGCTTCAAATCGAAACCCTAATTTGTGTACTCTAATCTTGGACGTTTGAACCACGTGATAAAAAAACTGAGTAGCGGTCGGCGTTTTTCGAAATTCCTGCTCGGAGTGATCGGGAATAATGATTTAAAAATAGAACTTTGAAGAAATAGAGTGCATAAAACAGTAAAAGAGTGCTGTAAATCGATTCCCTAACCTTGTTAGTTAGACATACGTGCTAAAAAAACCGTGTCACGGTCGACGTTTCTCGAAACTTCTGTTGGGAATGTTTAGTTTAGTCTTGGTGATTCAGAATAGAACGTTGAAGAAACGGAGTGTAGAAAAATAGTGCTTAAAATCGAAACCCTAATTTGTGTACTCTAATCTTGGACGTTTGAACCACTTGATAAAAAAACTGAGTAGCGGTCGGCGTTTTTCGAAATTCCTACTCGGAGTGATCGGGAATAATGATTTAAAAATAGAATTTTGAAGAAATGGAGTGCATAAAACAGTAAAAGAGTGTTGTAAATCGATTCCCTAACCTGGTTAGTTAGATGTACGTGCTAAAAAAACCGTGTGACGGTCGACGTTTCTCGAAACTTCTGTTGGGAATGTTTAGTTTAGTCTTGATGATTTAGAATAGAACGTCGAAGAAACGGAGTGTAGAAAAATAGTGCTTCAAATCGAAACCCTAATTTGTGTACTCTAATCTTGGACGTTTGAACCACGTGATAAAAAAACTGAGTAGCGGTCGGCGTTTTTCGAAATTTCTGCTCGGAGTGATCGGGAATAATGATTTAAAAATAGAACTTTGAAGAAATAGAGTGCATAAAACAGTAAAAGAGTGCTGTAAATCGATTCCCTAACCTGGTTAGTTTGACGTACGTGCTAAAAAAACCGTGTCACGGTCGACGTTTCTTGAAACTTCTTTTGGGAATGTTTAGTTTAGTCTTGATGATTTAGAATAGAACGTCGAAGAAACGGAGTGTAGAAAAATAGTGCTTAAAATCGAAACCCTAATTTGTGTACCTTAATCCTGGACATTTGAACCACGTGAGAAAAATAGTGCTTAAAATCGAAACCCTAATTTGTGTACCTTAATCCTGGACATTTGAACCACGTGATAAAAAAACTGAGTAGCGGTCGGCATTTTTCGAAATTCCTGCTCGGAGTGATCGGGAATAATGATTTAAAAATAGAATTTTGAAGAAATAGAGTGCATAAAACAGTAAAAGAGTGCTGTAAATCGATTCCCTAACCTTGTTAGTTAGACATACGTGCTAAAAAAACCGTGTCACGGTCGACGTTTCTCGAAACTTCTGTTGGGAATGTTTAGTTTAGTCTTGGTGATTTAGAATAGAACGTCGAAGAAACGGAGTGTGGAAAAATAGTGCTTAAAATCGAAACCCTAATTTGTGTACTCTAATCTTGGACGTTTGAACCACTTGATAAAAAAACTGAGTAGCGGTCGGCGTTTTTCGAAATTCCTACTCGGAGTGATCGGGAATAATGATTTAAAAATAGAATTTTGAAGAAATGGAGTGCATAAAACAGTAAAAGAGTGCTTTAAATCGATTCCCTAACCTGGTTACTTTGAAGTACGTGCTAAAAAAACTGTGTCACGGTCGACGTTTCTCGAAACTTTTGTTGGGAATGTTTAGTTTAGTCTTGATGATTTAGAATAGAATGTCAAAGAAACGGAGTGTAGAAAAATAGTACTTAAAATCGAAACCCTAATTTGTGAACCCTAATCCAGGAAGTTTGAACCACGTGATAAAAAAACTGAGTAGCGGTCGGCGTTTTTCGAAATTCCTGCTCGGAGTGATCGGGAATAATGATTTAGAATAGAATTTTGAAGAAATGGAGTGCATAAAACAGTAAAAGAGTGCTTTAAATCGATTCCCTAACCTGGTTACTTTGAAGTACGTGCTAAAAAAACTGTGTCACGGTCGACGTTTCTCGAAACTTTTGTTGGGAATGTTTAGTTTAGTCTTGATGATTTAGAATAGAATGTCAAAGAAACGGAGTGTAGAAAAATAGTACTTAAAATCGAAACCCTAATTTGTGAACCCTAATCCAGGAAGTTTGAACCACGTGATAAAAAAACTGAGTAGCGGTCGGCGTTTTTCGAAATTCCTGCTCGGAGTGATCGGGAATAATGATTTAGAATAGAATTTTGAAGAAATGGAGTGCATAAAACAGTAAAAGAGTGCTTTAAATCGATTCCCTAACCTGGTTACTTTGAAGTACGTGCTAAAAAAACTGTGTCACGGTCGACGTTTCTCGAAACTTTTGTTGGGAATGTTTAGTTTAGTCTTGATGATTTAGAATAGAATGTCAAAGAAACGGAGTGTAGAAAAATAGTACTTAAAATCGAAACCCTAATTTGTGAACCCTAATCCAGGAAGTTTGAACCACGTGATAAAAAAACTGAGTAGCGGTCGGCGTTTTTCGAAATTCCTGCTCGGAGTGATCGGGAATAATGATTTAGAATAGAATTTTGAAGAAATGGAGTGCATAAAACAGTAAAAGAGTGCTTTAAATCGATTCCCTAACCTGGTTACTTTGAAGTACGTGCTAAAAAAACTGTGTCACGGTCGACGTTTCTCGAAACTTTTGTTGGGAATGTTTAGTTTAGTCTTGATGATTTAGAATAGAATGTCGAAGAAACGGAGTGTAGAAAAATAGTGCTTAAAATCGAAACCCTAATTTGTGTACCCTAATCCTGGACGTTTGAACCACGTGATAAAAAAACTGAGTAGCGGTCGGCGTTTTTCGAAATTCCTGCTCGGAGTGATCGGGAATAATGATTTAAAAATAGAATTTTGAAGAAATGGAGTGCATAAAACAGTAAAAGAGTGCTGTAAATCGATTCCCTAACCTGGTTAGTTTGACGTACGTGCTAAAAAAACCGTGTCACGGTCGACGTTTCTCGAAACTTCCTTTGGGAATGTTTAGTTTAGTCTTGATGATTTAGAATAGAACGTCGAAGAAACGGAGTGTAGAAAAATAGTGCTTAAAATCGAAACCCTAATTTGTGTACCTTAATCCTGGACGTTTGAACCACGTGATAAAAAAACTGAGTAGCGGTCGGCGTTTTTCGAAATTCCTACTCGGAGTGATCGGGAATAATGATTTAAAAATAGAATTTTGAAGAAATGGAGTGCATAAAACAGTAAAAGAGTGTTGTAAATCGATTCCCTAACCTGGTTAGTTAGACGTACGTGCTAAAAAAACCGTGTGACGGTCGACGTTTCTCGAAACTTCTGTTGGGAATGTTTAGTTTAGTCTTGATGATTTAGAATAGAACGTCGAAGAAACGGAGTGTAGAAAAATAGTGCTTCAAATCGAAACCCTAATTTGTGTACTCTAATCTTGGACGTTTGAACCACGTGATAAAAAAACTGAGTAGCGGTCGGCGTTTTTCGAAATTCCTGCTCGGAGTGATCGGGAATAATGATTTAAAAATAGAATTTTGAAGAAATGGAGTGCATAAAACAGTAAAAGAGTGTTATAAATCGATTCCCTAACCTGGTTAGTTAGACGTACGTGCTAAAAAAACCGTGTCACGGTCGAAGTTTATCGAAACTTTTGGTGGGAATGTTTAGTTTAGTCTTGATGATTTGGAATAGAATGTCGAAGAAACGGAGTGTAGAAAAATAGTGCTTAAAATCGAAACCCTAATTTGTGGACCTTAATCTTGGACGTTTGAACCACGTGATATAAAAACAGAGTAGCGGTCGGCGTTTTTCGAAATTCTTGCTCGGAGTGATCGGGAATAATGATTTAAAAATAGAATTTTGAAGAAATAGAGTGCATAAAACAGTAAAAGAGTGCTGTAAATCGATTCCCTAGCCTTGTTAGTTAGACATACGGTCTAAAAAACTCGTGTGACGGTCGACGTTTCTCGAAACTTCTGTTGGGAATGTTTAGTTTAGTCTTGATGATTTAGAATAGAATGTCGAAGAAATGGAGTGTAAAAAAATAGTGCTTAAAATCGAAACCTTAATTTGT
>NW_019273352.1:0-5297 GCF_002738345.1 Cucurbita maxima
TTAACAAAGAAAATAAATTAAATAATGATGATACATTCCATAAAAAACTTAATATATAGCCCATACTAAGGGCATTTGGTCGGTAAGATTCTTGCTTTGGGTGCAAGAGGTCACGAATTCAATTCTCGGAATGCCCCTCCAAAAGAAAAAAAGCACTAAAATAATTAATTATCAGGTTTATGAAAAAGAAATTTTTATACTTTTGTCTTTTAAAATCCATACTAAGGGCATTTGGTCTAGTGGTATGATTCCTTCTTTGGATGCAAGAGGTCTCAAGTTCGATTCTCGAAATGCCCCCTCCAAGAGAAAAAAAGCACTAAAATAATTATTGGTTTCGATGTTACTTATTAATCATTAGGCAGGTTTATGAAAAAGAAATTGTCATTTTTTGTCTTTTAGAATCTCCCTACCTTTATCAATCATCAGGCAGGTTTATGAAAAAGAGATTATGAGATCATAGCCTCTCCACCGGTTCCGAAGACTCCTTCGGCATCAATGTGCTCCAGTGAAAGAGATCAGACTCTTTCCTGAACCAGAATCGGGCACAAAACGCCGAGGTAGAAAGTCGAAAGCGAGCTCTTTACGCGTATACGCAATCTCGAAGCCCAATTACCTCACGGACTGTCTCCTCAACCCTTGCGAATATGAGTGCTTGGTAAGAGAGAATGTCGAATGAGAAAGACATTCAATTATGGCAACATTCGCAACTACCAAAGTGCACTAAACCTAATAGAGATCTTCGACCTAACCATAATTGTCATTTTTTGTCTTTTAAAATCTCCTACCTTATCAATCATCTGACAGGTTTATGAAAAAAAAATTCCGAGATCATAGCCTCTCCACCGGTTCCGAAGACTCCTTCGGCATCAATGTGCTCCAGTGAAAGAGATCATACCCTTTCCTGAACGAGAACCGAGCACAAAACGCCGAGGTAGAAAGTCGAAAGCGAGCTCTTTTCGCGTATACGCAATCTCGAAGCCCAATTACCTCACGGACTGTCTCCTCAACCCTTGCGAGTATGAGTGCTTGGTAAGAGAGAATGTCGAATGAGAAAGACATTCGATTACGGCAACATTCGCAACTACCAAAGTGCACTAAACCTAGTAGAGATCTTCGACCTAACGATAATGGAACTTCAAGCCCATTTAATCAATCCGCTTTGTACCTTATTGTTGACCGAACCAGTTGCACGCCAGGCCCAAATTCTCTCTCAGTCACCCGGAGACGAAAGTAAGATCAGATCTGAAGTTTACGAATCGAAGAGAAAATGGATCTGAGTTATACACGCTTTCAGTTTCAAAAGCTTCGCTTGGCTACGGTACTTTATTCAGGATGTACAACAATATAGTCATCTCTTAGCCGTGTATAGAGAATTCCTTGATCTTTTCTTTGGCGGATAACACAAATGAAATCGATTCTCTGACCGCCCATCTTATGAGTCCATTCTTGTCTTGTTGGTTTGTTGTACTATTCTATACCTCTCTCGATTGATCGAAAGACGTTCGACAGCTGGGAGGGCCTATCGTGAGGGAACTTTCCTTTTCATGGTAGGCAAATTTAAAGAGGGAGATGCGTATGTCCACGGTGATCAAGGTAGAGCGACTCCTTCTTTAAAAGAGGTTGGTTTTATCGAAACTGTTAAATCCGCTTTCATTAAAGAAAAAATAGAAGCCCTTGGTTTGGCAGATGTCAATTCGTATGGCAATGTGGACTCGACTCAGGATGAGGATTCCGCTTTTCATACTGCTGCTATGAGCTGAAAGAGCTGGTAAGCTATCTCACTAAACGAAAAGAAAAAGCACATACGGGTTGACCTCGTTACAAGTGGCGGGGGCTAGCCAAAGAAGGTCAGTCGAACTAGGTTAGGACCCTTGATCTGGTTCAGCTAGGTTCTTCCATGCGAAAATGTATGTGTATCCGTATCTTCTTTTTGTTTATACGTTTGGAGAAAACTGCTAAGCCCGCCTTTCTTACCAAGTGTGATTCAATCTTTCAGCTCAAACTTTCCTCTCGTCCGACGGAAAAGGTAGGATTACGACTACCTTTTCCTTTTCTTGCCGGAGCCAAGGGATCAATCAGTTTCTACCAAAAAGTTCGCTATCTATTAGTTGTCGTAATCGAATGTATTTCTCATTTCATGTTAGCTCCTCCAAGAGCTTCCAGGTCCGTAGTAGACGAAACCTTGGACTTCTATTGAACTTATAGCATTGCCTGTTGAGCTCGCCGTTGAGGGTTGGCCTTACAGGAGATCGAGCAGCCTTTCTTTCCTTGCCTGGTATGCTTTCCTGCTTATCGTGTAACTAGCCAACTAGCCAAACTAAGAGGGAGAGGGATCATGTCAATCAATTTTTATGTGCATTTTGTCCGTCCTGTACTTGCCTGCTTAGCTTTCTTAGCCAACATCTCCGGTTTCCCCCAAACCAAGAGGTTCGCTTATCCATACCCAACAGTCACACTTTCAGCTGAAAGACTTATTTTTTTTTCATAAAGTCGGTTCATAGATCAAGAAAGAATGAAGCTGCTTACAGGGACGGTTACGCGATACGTCTTTTCATACTCACCTTTTCTTTAACCCTGCTATCAACCGAGCCATTCTCGTTTGTTTCTTTAAGGGGTCTCCCCATTGTAGATTACTCGGATTGGTTCTCGCATCCCTGTGCCAAAAAGTATGGGCGAGTTTGGTTTGAGCGTTCATCGATTGGGTGGATCCATATGCTCCGGAGGGGTGAGACGAGGTGTAGCGCATCTGTTTTGGGTATGTTGTCCGCTAAAGGTTTTAGGAAATGGGTACAAATTTTCTACATAGGTCATCTGTGGTCACAATCCTTTCAAGGAAGATGCTCCCAAATAATCGGTGAACAATAGCCTTTAAAAAAGTTTCAGAGAGCAAGAAGAGATAGAACAGAGAATAGGAGTGAGTCGTGCAAGGAAGAAGAAACTAGTAGGTTTAATTTGGGTTCGTTTGAACTAAAACACGAACCAAAATTTTTCAAACCAACCTAAATTTAAGACTCTCTAGCCCAAAGTCCATATGTGGTAAAAAAAAAAAAAAAACCTTCCGTGGCCCAACCCTTATTCGCAGTCCACATCCAACCATTTCTTTTTCAACCTACACATATGCTCCATGCCAAACTCACGTAACTAGTCAGAAGATGCGGCCCAGAATTGAAAGAAAGACAAGTGTCACAATCGCACTCTTGCAGTAGTGAGACAATAATTATGTGACATTTGTTCTAATCCAGTGAACAAGTCAACCATGCAAAATTTAGACTGAACGAACAATAGCAGTGTATGCTTAAATCACGTTTAGAAGAAATATTTTAGAAAACGTGAGCGAGGAAAGACGTTAAAAACAATTTCAAATAGAGCAATGTTATGAGCTAAAAGTGAATAAACAACAACTGGTCACGTTCTCCTATAGTACATTTTGGGACATTTTAGTTTTCATGGGTGTAGATATGATTTTGAGGACTAATCATACACACCGTAGGATTAATCTGGTTGACGCTGTCCAAAAAAATGACGTTCAACATCATCAAAGAGAAGACGACATCGGGCCTATTGAAGGTGTTGTCAAATATGTACGAAAATACGTCAGCTATGAACAAGGTGTATTTGATGCAGAGGTTGTTCAATCTACAAATGTCCATATGTTGCAAATCATATAAATTAGTTCAACATGATTGTAAGTCAATTGAGTTGGGTGGAAATTATGTTAAAAAATGAAATTAAAGCATTGATTTTTGTGTAATCTTTACTCGAGTCGTGGTATACTGTTGTTGCTGCAATCAACAGTTCACGAGGATCTAATAAATTGAAATTTAATGAAATTCAAGATGTCAGCGAAAGTCCAAACGAGAAATTGGAGATTCATCAGACAATGCTCTCATTGTTGATCGAAGGGGAAGAAGTAAATCAAAGAACCCAAATAAACATGGGCGATCAAAATTAAGAAACCGTGAAAAATCTCCAAACAAACAAAACGAAAAGAGTTGAAATTGTGGAGAAAAATAACACTTTCAGACAGATTGTACAAAATTGAAGAAAAGAAAAATCACAAATTTGAAGATAACGATAATTCCATATGTTCAGGAGAAGATACTGAGAATACTTTAATCCTTAGTGTGAATAGCCCAATTGAATTTTGGATTTTAGATTCAGTTGCATAGTTTCATTCGTCTCCAAGTAAGGAATTTTTTCAAAATTTCAAATAAGGAAATGTTAGGAAGGTGTATATTGCCGACAACAAAGCGTTGGAGATTGAAGGGAAGAGAGATGTCTACGTATAAACTCTAACAGGAAATGAGTGAGTGGACATTATAGAATGTCATAAATATTTCTGATCTCAAAAAGAATCTGATCTCTATTGGTCAGTTGGATAGCAAAGGTTATGCAGCCGAGTTTGGAAAAGATTGTGAAGGGTGTCATGGTGGTATCATAACCTAAAATATGGAACCCTATACACCAACTAGAGTGTATAAACAAGGTTGTTGTTGCTAAGAGTGTTTCCAATTCAAGTAACAGCAACAACAACCAAGTTTTTAAACCCTACAGTAGTGTCAATAGACTTGCACATATGAGCATCAAAGAAATGAAGATGATGGGTGCAAATGGAGTTTTAGAAGGGCTAAAATCTATTGATATGGGTGTTTGTGAGAGCTGCGTTATGGAAAAATATAAACGAGTTAGCTTCACAAAATCTGCTAGAGAACCAAAGAAAGTGCGATTGGATATGGTCCATACAGACGTTTGGGGACCATCTTCAGTTTCTTCATTTCTAGTACCAAAATTTCATGGATTAGATGTCTCGCACTCTGCAACAAAAACTCTCTGTTTTCCTAAGGCTAGTATTATATGTCATGACCACTCTTTTCCTCCTCACCATATCTAGACACTATAACGTCCAAGGACATTTTATAACTACCACGAAAATCAAAACATACAATAAATTTATACAAGTTTTACAACATATCATATACTACAAAATAGGGTTAGACTGCTTACTTGGTCGCGGAGAGACGTGTCATTGAGCTGAGTCATAGAGATATATGACTCTTTTTATATAATTTAAAATTCGGCTGCTCTGATACCAATCTATCACAACCCAAATTTCAAGGGTTCAAAACACAAATAGAAACTAAAATTGAAAGTGAAAACAAATAAAACAAATAAAAAAAAGTAAATTAATATAAAATAATGTTGTAAAATTAAAATGAAATTGAGAAAACAACACCACATTAAATATAAAATTAAATTAAATTATAAGACGGTGTTGTTCAAATTTATCCAAACAAAAA
>NW_019273353.1:0-5477 GCF_002738345.1 Cucurbita maxima
ATTAGGTTTCGATTTGAAGGACTCTTTTACTGTTTGGATGCACTCCGCTTGTTGGAAATTCTTTTCTACATCATCAAGCCTAATCATTCCCTACAAAAGTTTTAAAAATGTCGACCGTGACTCGGGTCTTTTAGCACGTACTTCAAACGTCCCTGATTAGTGTTTCGAAGTAGGGTTCGATTTGAAGCAATCTTTTACTATTTTATGCACTATGATTCTTCAAAATTCTATTCTAAATCATTATGCAGAATCATTCCCCACAAAAGTTTTGAAAAACGTCGACCGTGACTCGGTTTTTTAGCACGTACTTCAAACGTCCCAGATTTGGGTTTCTGAAGTAGGGCTCATTTTGAAGCACACTTTTACTATTTTATGCACTCCGTTTCGTTGAAATTCTATTCTAAATCATAAAGCCTAATCATTCCCCACAAAACTTTTTAAAAATGTCGACCGTGACTCGGTTTTTTTACCACATACTTCAAACGTCCCAGATTTGGGTTTCCGAAGTAGGGTTCGATTTGAAGCACTCTTTTACAGTGTTGATGCACTCCGTTGGTTCGAAATTGTATTGTACATCTACATGCCTAATCATTCCCCACAAATGTGTTGAAAAACGTCGACCGTGACTCGGGTTTTTTAGCACGTACTTCAAACGTCCCTGATTAGTGTTTCGAAGTAGGGTTCGATTTGAAGCAATCTTTTAATATTTTATGCACTATGATTCTTCAAAATTCTATTCTAAATCATTATGCCGAATCATTCCCCACAAAAGTTTTGAAAAACGTCGACCGTGACTCGGTTTTTTAGCGCGTACTTCAAATGTCCCAGATTTGGGTTTTCGAAGTAGGTTCGATTTGAAGCACTCTTTTACTGTTTTGATGCACTCCGTTGGTTCGAAATTGTATTCTACATCTACAAGCCTATTCATTCCCCACAAAACTTCCAACAAACGTCGACCGTGACTCGGTTATTTTAGCACGTACTTCAAACGTCCCAGATTTGGGTTTCCGAAGTAGGGTTCGATTTGAAGCACTCTTTCACTGTTTTGATGCACTCCGTTGGTTCGAAATTCTATTCTAAATCATCAAGCCTAATCATTCCCTACAAAAGTTTTAAAAATGTCGACCGTGACTCGGGTTTTTTAGCACGTACTTCAAACGTCCCTGATTAGTGTTTCGAAGTAGGGTTCGATTTGAAGCACTCTTTCACTGTTTTGATGCACTCCGTTGGTTCGAAATTCTATTCTAAATCATCAAGCCTAATCATTCCCTACAAAAGTTTTAAAAATGTCGACCGTGACTCGGGTTTTTTAGCACGTACTTCAAACGTCCCTGATTAGTGTTTCCGAAGTAGGGTTCGATTTGAAGCACTCTTTCACTGTTTTGATGCACTCCGTTGGTTCGAAATTCTATTCTAAATCATCAAGCCTAATCATTCCCTACAAAAGTTTTAAAAATGTCGACCGTGACTCGGGTTTTTTAGCACGTACTTCAAACGTCCCTGATTAGTGTTTCGAAGTAGGGTTCGATTTGAAGCACTCTTTCACTGTTTTGATGCACTCCGTTGGTTCGAAATTCTATTCTAAATCATCAAGCCTAATCATTCCCTACAAAAGTTTTAAAAATGTCGACCGTGACTCGGGTTTTTTAGCACGTACTTCAAACGTCCCTGATTAGTGTTTCGAAGTAGGGTTCGATTTGAAGCACTCTTTCACTGTTTTGATGCACTCCGTTGGTTCGAAATTCTATTCTAAATCATCAAGCCTAATCATTCCCTACAAAAGTTTTAAAAATGTCGACCGTGACTCGGGTTTTTTAGCACGTACTTCAAACGTCCCTGATTAGTGTTTCGAAGTAGGGTTCGATTTGAAGCACTCTTTCACTGTTTTGATGCACTCCGTTGGTTCGAAATTCTATTCTAAATCATCAAGCCTAATCATTCCCTACAAAAGTTTTAAAAATGTCGACCGTGACTCGGGTTTTTTAGCACGTACTTCAAACGTCCCTGATTAGTGTTTCGAAGTAGGGTTCGATTTGAAGCACTCTTTCACTGTTTTGATGCACTCCGTTGGTTCGAAATTCTATTCTAAATCATCAAGCCTAATCATTCCCTACAAAAGTTTTAAAAATGTCGACCGTGACTCGGGTTTTTTAGCACGTACTTCAAACGTCCCTGATTAGTGTTTCGAAGTAGGGTTCGATTTGAAGCACTCTTTCACTGTTTTGATGCACTCCGTTGGTTCGAAATTCTATTCTAAATCATCAAGCCTAATCATTCCCTACAAAAGTTTTAAAAATGTCGACCGTGACTCGGGTTTTTTAGCACGTACTTCAAACGTCCCTGATTAGTGTTTCGAAGTAGGGTTCGATTTGAAGCACTCTTTCACTGTTTTGATGCACTCCGTTGGTTCGAAATTCTATTCTAAATCATCAAGCCTAATCATTCCCTACAAAAGTTTTAAAAATGTCGACCGTGACTCGGGTTTTTTAGCACGTACTTCAAACGTCCCTGATTAGTGTTTCGAAGTAGGGTTCGATTTGAAGCACTCTTTCACTGTTTTGATGCACTCCGTTGGTTCGAAATTCTATTCTAAATCATCAAGCCTAATCATTCCCTACAAAAGTTTTAAAAATGTCGACCGTGACTCGGGTTTTTTAGCACGTACTTCAAACGTCCCTGATTAGTGTTTCGAAGTAGGGTTCGATTTGAAGCACTCTTTCACTGTTTTGATGCACTCCGTTGGTTCGAAATTCTATTCTAAATCATCAAGCCTAATCATTCCCTACAAAAGTTTTAAAAATGTCGACCGTGACTCGGGTTTTTTAGCACGTACTTCAAACGTCCCTGATTAGTGTTTCGAAGTAGGGTTCGATTTGAAGCACTCTTTCACTGTTTTGATGCACTCCGTTGGTTCGAAATTCTATTCTAAATCATCAAGCCTAATCATTCCCTACAAAAGTTTTAAAAATGTCGACCGTGACTCGGGTTTTTTAGCACGTACTTCAAACGTCCCTGATTAGTGTTTCGAAGTAGGGTTCGATTTGAAGCACTCTTTCACTGTTTTGATGCACTCCGTTGGTTCGAAATTCTATTCTAAATCATCAAGCCTAATCATTCCCTACAAAAGTTTTAAAAATGTCGACCGTGACTCGGGTTTTTTAGCACGTACTTCAAACGTCCCTGATTAGTGTTTCGAAGTAGGGTTCGATTTGAAGCACTCTTTCACTGTTTTGATGCACTCCGTTGGTTCGAAATTCTATTCTAAATCATCAAGCCTAATCATTCCCTACAAAAGTTTTAAAAATGTCGACCGTGACTCGGGTTTTTTAGCACGTACTTCAAACGTCCCTGATTAGTGTTTCGAAGTAGGGTTCGATTTGAAGCACTCTTTCACTGTTTTGATGCACTCCGTTGGTTCGAAATTCTATTCTAAATCATCAAGCCTAATCATTCCCTACAAAAGTTTTAAAAATGTCGACCGTGACTCGGGTTTTTTAGCACGTACTTCAAACGTCCCTGATTAGTGTTTCGAAGTAGGGTTCGATTTGAAGCACTCTTTCACTGTTTTGATGCACTCCGTTGGTTCGAAATTCTATTCTAAATCATCAAGCCTAATCATTCCCTACAAAAGTTTTAAAAATGTCGACCGTGACTCGGGTTTTTTAGCACGTACTTCAAACGTCCCTGATTAGTGTTTCGAAGTAGGGTTCGATTTGAAGCACTCTTTCACTGTTTTGATGCACTCCGTTGGTTCGAAATTCTATTCTAAATCATCAAGCCTAATCATTCCCTACAAAAGTTTTAAAAATGTCGACCGTGACTCGGGTTTTTTAGCACGTACTTCAAACGTCCCTGATTAGTGTTTCGAAGTAGGGTTCGATTTGAAGCACTCTTTCACTGTTTTGATGCACTCCGTTGGTTCGAAATTCTATTCTAAATCATCAAGCCTAATCATTCCCTACAAAAGTTTTAAAAATGTCGACCGTGACTCGGGTTTTTTAGCACGTACTTCAAACGTCCCTGATTAGTGTTTCGAAGTAGGGTTCGATTTGAAGCACTCTTTCACTGTTTTGATGCACTCCGTTGGTTCGAAATTCTATTCTAAATCATCAAGCCTAATCATTCCCTACAAAAGTTTTAAAAATGTCGACCGTGACTCGGGTTTTTTAGCACGTACTTCAAACGTCCCTGATTAGTGTTTCGAAGTAGGGTTCGATTTGAAGCACTCTTTCACTGTTTTGATGCACTCCGTTGGTTCGAAATTCTATTCTAAATCATCAAGCCTAATCATTCCCTACAAAAGTTTTAAAAATGTCGACCGTGACTCGGGTTTTTTAGCACGTACTTCAAACGTCCCTGATTAGTGTTTCGAAGTAGGGTTCGATTTGAAGCACTCTTTCACTGTTTTGATGCACTCCGTTGGTTCGAAATTCTATTCTAAATCATCAAGCCTAATCATTCCCTACAAAAGTTTTAAAAATGTCGACCGTGACTCGGGTTTTTTAGCACGTACTTCAAACGTCCCTGATTAGTGTTTCGAAGTAGGGTTCGATTTGAAGCAATCTTTTACTATTTTATGCACTATGATTCTTCAAAATTCTATTCTAAATCATTATGCCAGATCATTCCCCACAAAAGTTTCGAAAAACGTCGACCGTGACTCGGTTTTTTAGCACGTACTTCAAACGTCCCAGATTTGGGTTTTCGAAGTAGGGTTCGATTTGAAGCACTCTTTCACTGTTTTGATGCACTCCGTTGGTTCGAAATTGTATTCTACATCTACAAGCCTATTCATTCCCCACAAAACTTCCAACAAACGTCGACCGGGACTCGGTTATTTTAGCACGTACTTCAAACGTCCCAGATTTGGGTTTCCGAAGTAGGGCTCATTTTGAAGCACACTTTTACTATTTTATGCACTCCGTTTCTTTGAAATTATATTCTAAATCATAAAGCCTAATCATTCCCCACAAAACTTTTTAAAAATGTCGGCCGTGACTCGGTTTTTTTACCACATACTTCAAACGTCCCAAATTTTGGTTTTCGAATAAGGTTTCGATTTGAAGGACTCTTTTACTGTTTGGATGCACTCCGCTTGTTGGAAATTCTTTTCTACATCATCAAGCCTAATCATTCCCTACAAAAGTTTTAAAAATGTCGACCGTGACTCGGGTTTTTTAGCACGTACTTCAAACGTCCCTGATTAGTGTTTCGAAGTAGGGTTCGATTTGAAGCAATCTTTTAATATTTTATGCACTATGATTCTTCAAAATTCTATTCTAAATCATTATGCCGAATCATTCCCCACAAAAGTTTTGAAAAACGTCGACCGTGACTCGGTTTTTTAGCGCGTACTTCAAACGTCCCAGATTTGGGTTTTCGAAGTAGGGTTAGATTTGAAGCACTCTTTTACTGTTTTGATGCACTCCGTTGGTTCGAAATTGTATTCTACTTCTACAAGCCTATTCATTCCCCAC
>NW_019273354.1:0-3406 GCF_002738345.1 Cucurbita maxima
CCGAGTCACGGTCCACATTTTTCGAAAGTATTGTTTGGAATGATAAGGCTTGATGATTTAGAATATTATTTCTAAGAAACGGAGTGCATAAAACTGTCAAAGAGTACTTTAAATCGAACCCTTCTTCGGAAACCCAAACGGGGAAGTTTTTAGTACGTGCTAAAAAATCGAGTCACAATCGACGTTTTTCGAAATTTTTGTGAGGAATGATAAGGCTTGATGATTTAGAATATTATATCTAAGAAACGGAGTGCATAAAACAGTAAAAGAGTTCGTCAAACCGAACCCTTCTTCGGAAACCGAAACAGGGAAGTTCTTAGTACGTGCTAAAAAACCGAGTCACGGTCGACGTTTTTCGAAATTTTTGTGAGGAATGATAAGGCTTGATGATTTAGAATATTATATCTAAGAAACGGAGTGCATAAAACAGTAAAAGAGTTCGTCAAACCGAACCCTTCTTCAGAAACCCAAACAGGGAAGTTGTTAGTACGTGCTAAAAAAATCGTGCGTCGACATTTTTCGAAAGTTTTGTGAGGAATGATAAGGCTTGATGATTTAGAATATTATATCTAAGAAACGGAGTGCATAAAACAGTAAAAGAGTTCGTCAAATCGAACCCTTCTTCGGAAAACTGAACAGGGAAGTTCTTAGTACGTGCTAAAACAACCGAGTCACGGTCCACATTTTTCGAAAGTTTTGTTTGGAATGATAAGGCTTGATGATTTAGAATATTATCTGTAAGAAACGGAGTGCATAAAACAGTAAAAGAGTTCGTCAAATCAAACCCTTCTTCGGAAAACTGAACAGGGAAGTTTTTAGTACGTGCTAAAAAAACCGAGTCACGGTCCAACTTTTTCGAAAGTATTGTTTGGAATGATAAGGCTTGATGATTTAGAATATTATTTCTAAGAAACGGAGTGCATAAAACAGTCAAAGAGTACTTTAAATCGAACCCTTCTTCCGAAACCCAAACGGGGAAGTTTTTAGTACGTGCTAAAAAACCGAGTCACAATCGACGTTTTTCGAAATTTTTGTGAGGAATGATAAGGCTTGATGATTTAGAATATTATATCTAAGAAACGGAGTGCATAAAACAGTAAAAGAGTTCGTCAAACCGAACCCTTCTTCGGAAACCGAAACAGGGAAGTTCTTAGTACGTGCTAAAAAAACCGAGTCACGGTCGACATTTTTCGAAAGTTTTGTGAGGAATGATAAGGCTTGATGATTTAGAATATTATTTCTAAGAAACGGAGTGCATAAAACAGTAAAAGAGTACTTTAAATCGAACCCTTCTTCGGAAACCCAAACAGGGAAGTTTTTAGAACGTGCTAAAAAAACCGAGTCACGGTCCACATTTTTCGAAAGTATTGTTTGGAATGATAAGGCTTGATGATTTAGAATATTATTTCTAAGAAACGGAGTGCATAAAACAGTCAAAGAGTACTTTAAANGATAAGGCTTGATGATTTAGAATATTATTTCTAAGAAACGGAGTGCATAAAACAGTAAAAGAGTACTTTAAATCGAACCCTTCTTCGGAAACCCAAACAGGGAAGTTTTTAGAACGTGCTAAAAAAATCGAGTCACGGTCCACATTTTTCGAAAGTATTGTTTGGAATGATAAGGCTTGATGATTTAGAATATTATTTCTAAGAAACGGAGTGCATAAAACAGTCAAAGAGTACTTTAAATCGAACCCTTCTTCGGAAACCCAAACAGGGAAGTTGTTAGTACGTGCTAAAAAAACCGTGTCACGGTCGACATTGTTCGAAAGTTTTGTGAGGAATGATAAGGCTTGATGATTTAGAATATTATATCTAAGAAACGGAGTGCATAAAACAGTAAAAGAGTTCGTCAAACCGAACCCTTCTTCGGAAACCCAAACAGGGAAGTTTTTAGTACGTGCTAAAAAACCGAGTCACGGTCGACGTTTTTCGAAATTTTTGTGAGGAATGATAAGGCTTGATGATTTAGAATATTATATCTAAGAAACGGAGTGCATAAAACAGTAAAAGAGTTCGTCAAACCGAACCCTTCTTCGGAAACCCTAACAGGGAAGTTCTTAGTACGTGCTAAAAAAACCGAGTCACGGTCCACATTTTTCGAAAGTTTGGTTTGGAATGATAAGGCTTGATGATTTAGAATATTATTTGTAAGAAACGGAGTGCATAAAACAGTCAAAGAGTACTTTAAATCGAACCCTTCTTCGGAAACCCAAACACGGAAGTTTTTAGTACGTGCTAAAAAACCGAGTCACGGTCGACGTTTTTCGAAATTTTTGTGAGGAATGATAAGGCTTGATGATTTAGAATATTATATCTAAGAAACGGAGTGCATAAAACAGGAAAAGAGTTCGTCAAACCGAACCCTTCTTCGAAAACCCAAACAGGGAAGTTGTTAGTACGTGCTAAAAATACCGTGTCACGGTCGACATTTGTCGAAAGTTTTGTGAGGAATGATAATGCTTGATGATTTAGAATATTATTTCTAAGAAACGGAGTGCATAAAACAGTAAAAGAGTTCGTCAAATCGAACCCTTCTTCGGAAAACTGAACAGGGAAGTTTTTAGTACGTGCTAAAAAAACCGAGTCACGGTCCACATTTTTCGAAAGTTTTGTTTGGAATGATAAGGCTTGATGATTTAGAATATTATTTGTAAGAAACGGAGTGCATAAAACAGTCAAAGAGTACTTTAAATCGAACCCTTCTTCCAAAACCCAAACACGGAAGTTTTTAGTACGTGCTAAAAAACCGAGTCACGGTCGACGTTTTTCGAAAGTTTTGTGAGGAATGATAAGGCTTGATGATTTAGAATATTATNTTTAGAATATTATATCTAAGAAACAGAGTGCATAAAACAGTAAAAGAGTTCGTCAAACCGAACCCTTCTTCGGAAACCCAAACAGGGAAGTTGTTAGTACGTGCTAAAAAAACCGTGTCACGGTCGAAATTGTTCGAAAGTTTTGTGAGGAATGATAAGGCTTGATGATTTAGAATATTATATCTAAGAAACGGAGTGCATAAAACAGTAAAAGAGTTCGTCAAACCGAACCCTTCTTCGGAAACCCGAACAGGGAAGTTCTTAGTACGTGCTAAAAAAACCGAGTCACGGTCCACATTTTTCGAAAGTTTTGTTTGGAATGATAAGGCTTGATGATTTAGAATATTATTTGTAAGAAACGGAGTGCATAAAACAGTCAAAGAGTACTTTAAATCGAACCCTTCTTCGGAAACCCAAACACGGAAGTTTTTAGTACGTTCTAAAAAACCGAGTCACGATCGACGTTTTTCGAAATTTTTGTGAGGAATGATAAGGCTTGATGATTTAGAATATTATTTCTAAGAAACGGAGTGCATAAAACAGTAAAAGAGTACTTTAAATCGAACCCTTCTTCCGAAACCCAAA
>NW_019273354.1:3582-5451 GCF_002738345.1 Cucurbita maxima
TGTTAGTACGTGCTAAAAAAACCGTGTCACGGTCGACATTATTCGAAAGTTTTGTGAGGAATGATAAGGCTTGATGATTTAGAATATTATATCTAAGAAACGGAGTGCATAAAATAGTAAAAGAGTTCGTCAAATCGAACCCTTCTTCGGAAAACTGAACAGGGAAGTTTTTAGTACGTGCTAAAAAAACCGAGTCACGGTCCACATTTTTCGAAAGTATTGTTTGGAATGATAAGGCTTGATGATTTAGAATATTATTTCTAAGAAACGGAGTGCATAAAACAGTAAAAGAGTTCGTCAAACCGAACCCTTCTTCGGAAACCCAAACAGGGAAGTTTTTAGTACGTGCTAAAAAAACCCTGTCACGGTCGACATTGTTCGAAAGTTTTGTTTGGAATGATAAGGCTTGATGATTTAGAATATTATTTGTAAGAAACGGAGTGCATAAAACAGTCAAAGAGTACTTTAAATCGAACCCTTCTTCGGAAACCCAAACACGGAAGTTTTTAGTACGTGCTAAAAAACCGAGTCACGGTCCACATTTTTCGAAAGTATTGTTTGGAATGATAAGGCTTGATGATTTAGAATATTATTTCTAAGAAACGGAGTGCATAAAACAGTAAAAGAGTTCGTCAAAATCGAACCCTTCTTCGGAAACCCAAACACGGAAGTTTTTAGTACGTTCTAAAAAACCGAGTCACGGTCCACATTTTTCGAAAGTATTGTTTGGAATGATAAGGCTTGATGATTTAGAATATTATTTCTAAGAAACGGAGTGCATAAAACAGTCAAAGAGTACTTTAAATCGAACCCTTCTTCCGAAACCCAAACACGGAAGTTTTTAGTACGTGCTAAAAAACCGAGTCACGGTCGACGTTTTTAGAAATTTTTGTGAGGAATGATAAGGCTTGATGATTTAGAATATTATATCTAAGAAACGGAGTGCATAAAACAGTAAAAGAGTTCGTCAAACCGAACCCTTCTTCGGAAACCCAAACAGGGAAGTTTTTAGTACGTGCTAAAAAACCGAGTCACGGTCGACGTTTTTCGAAATTTTTGTGAGGAATGATAAGGCTTGATGATTTAGAATATTATATCTAAGAAACGGAGTGCATAAAACAGTAAAAGAGTTCGTCAAACCGAACCCTTCTTCGGAAACCCAAACAGGGAAGTTCTTAGTACATGCTAAAAAAACCGTGTCACGGTCGACATTGTTCGAAAGTATTGTGAGGAATGATAAGGCTTGATGATTTAGAATATTATATCTAAGAAACGGAGTGCATAAAACAGTAAAAGAGTTTGTCAAACCGAACCCTTCTTCGGAAACCCGAACAGGGAAGTTCTTAGGGTTTAGGGTTTCGTGCTAAAAAAACCGAGTCACGGTCCACATTTTTCGAAAGTTTTGTTTGGAATGATAAGGCTTGATGATTTAGAATATTATTTGTAAGAAACGGAGTGCATAAAACAGTCAAAGAGTACTTTAAATCGAACCCTTCTTCGGAAACCCAAACACGGAAGTTTTTAGTACGTGCTAAAAAACCGAGTCACGGTCGACGTTTTTCGAAATTTTTGTGAGGAATGATAAGGCTTGATGATTTAGAATATTATATCTAAGAAACGGAGTGCATAAAACAGTAAAAGAGTTCGTCAAACCGAACCCTTCTTCGGAAACCCAAACAGGGAAGTTCTTAGTACGTGCTAAAAAAACCGAGTCACGGTCGAAATTTTTCGAAAGTTTTGTGAGGTGTGAATGTTTGATTAATCCACCACACCCAAATGGTGGTGAGAGTTCTCTTATTTATAATCATTTACAGAATACAGAAATAAGGTAAATTACAAATAATAAGGAAATAGCGATAAAAGGAAAGA
>NW_019273355.1:0-5332 GCF_002738345.1 Cucurbita maxima
GACCAAATGTCTATAACATAGCACTAACAAACGTACAAATTAATACAAACAAAGGTACAAAGTAACACTAACAAAGGTACAAAGTTCATAAAAGGTTTTTTTAATCTAAAATACCATTGAACTTGACTATTATAGTTTAAATTCGAGTCTCCTTGTCAAACTCACTCGGGTGCTCATCTCAACCATGATGGCATTTCACAAGAGAGACCTAAAAAATAGCCGGATTATCGCATTACCCATTTGAATCACCTCAACCCCACTTGTTGAAATTGAAACAAATATCTATAACATAACACTAACATAGGTACGATGTTCATAAAAGTCTTTTTAATCTAAGATACTATTGAACTTGACC
Organism: Cucurbita maxima; assembly: GCF_002738345.1. Taxonomy (NCBI): domain Eukaryota; kingdom Viridiplantae; phylum Streptophyta; class Magnoliopsida; order Cucurbitales; family Cucurbitaceae; genus Cucurbita; species Cucurbita maxima. Next base: position 356 of record NW_019273355.1, read on the forward strand.
ATTAAAGTGCCTCTCAAACTTAGGCAAAGTTTAAATATAATTGGTGACAAAAGATGAAACTATAACAGAATCTCCTATGTGAAAGCAAAATATACAAACCGTAGGACAACAATGAATTTTAAGTGTAGTTGTCTTGGAGTCTTTTGTCTAATCGTTAATGAGTTTTACTATAATGTTTTGGGTAATGTCTAACTCTTCGACACGTCCTTTCATGTGTGTGATAGAATTCTCAGAGTTACCGAGACTATTCGAGCTGTTCGATCGTTTGGTGCTTTCTTCAAAAGGATCAACATCAAACATCGAGTCCTTGATTGGCAACCCATCTAGAGGAGCGTCGATTGCATTGATTCCATCAACAGTCTTCCCATGAGTTTATGGTGCATGACCCTTTTTTTTACCATTCACCTTCGAGCGCCACCATAGTTTTGCATCGTCCATGAGATGCATTGCGACCAACGTAACTCTTAGGTTCTATGAGCAAGTTCCAGTAATCTTCGAGTATTGTTCTACGTCAAAAATAAATCTTTTTAATTCCTTAGCATCCCGGTTTCCATTTAAGGGGTTGTGTTCTTGGATTTTAAGTTTTTTAAGGCCACATGAACTTGGCTTGAGCTGTGGTTCTCTACAGCTCAACTTGTCAAACTCACTCGGGTGCTCATCTCAACCATGATGTCGTTCAATAAGAGAGACCGCGAAAACGACTGGATTATCGCATTAACCATTTGAATCACTTGCTCATCTCAACCATGATGTCGTTCAACAAGAGAGACCTCGAAAACGACTGGATTATCGCATTAACCATTTGAATCATCTCAACCCCACTTGTTGAAATTGTACCAAATATCTATAACATAACTCTAACAAAGGTACCAAGTTCATAAAAGTCTTTTTAATCTAAGATAGAAACTGTAAAATAAAATGAAATAAGAAAAATAATATTTCATTGACAGGAATCGAACCCAAGTCTCCTCAATGAAAGCCAGATATCCTAACCTCTAGATGACAATGGATTTTTAAGAATGTCCTGAAGTCTTTTGTCAGATCGCTGAAGAGTTTTAACATGATCTTTTGCTTAATGTCTAACTCTTCGACACGTTCTTCCTTGTGTGTGTTAGAGTTCTCAGAGCTACCAGGATGCTTCGAGCTGTTCGATTATGTGGCTCTTTCTTCAGAAGAGTCAACATCAAATGTTAGGTCTTTGATTGGCAACCCATCCGGGGAGCATTGATTGCATCAATTCCATCAACGATCTTCCCATGAGTTTATGGTGCATGACCCATTTTATATACCATTCACCTTCGAGCACTATCATAGTGTTGCATCATCCATGAGATGCATTGCAGCTAACGTAACTCTCAGGTCGTATGAGAAAGTTCTTGTAGCCCTCAACTCTCAGGTCGTATGGTAGAGTTCTTAGAGCTACCGCGACATTTTGAGGTGTTCAATCGTTGGTTTTTTCTTCAAAAGAGTCAACATCAAACCTCAGGTCTTTAATTGGCAACCCATCCAGGGGAGCGTCGATTGCATCGATTCCATCAACGATCTTCCCATGAGTTTATGGTGCATGACCCATTTTTTATATCATCCACCTTCGAGCGCCATCGTCCATGAGATGCATTGTGGCCAACGTAACTCTTAGGTCCTACGAGCAAGTTCGTGTAACCTTCAAGTATTGTTCTACGTCAAAAATAAAGTTTTTTAATTCCTTAGAATCCGAGTTCCCATTTAAGGGTTTGTGTTTTTGGATTTTAAGTTTGTTAAGCCCAAAATGAGCTTGGCTTGGGGTGGGGTTCTCTACGACCCTCCTTGTCAAACTCACTTGGGTGCTCATCTCAGTCATCTCAGCCATGATGGCGATCAACAAAAGAGACCTTGAAAATGACCGAATTATCACATTAACCATTTGAATCACCTCAACCTTACTTGTTGAAATTGAACCAAATATCTATGACATAACCCTATTAAAGGTTCAAAGTTCATAAAAGTCTTTTTAATCTAAGATAACTTGATCATTATAGTGACTCTCAAACCAAGTTCATAAGAGTCTTTTGAATTTAAGATACTATTGAACTCATCCATTATAATGCTTCTCAAAACCTAGGTAAAGTTTAAATATGAAACTATAAAATAAAAGAAATAAGAAAATAAAATTTCATTGTCGAGAATCAAACTCGGGTCTCCTCGATGAAAGCAAGATCTTCTATGTAATGTCTAACTCTTCGACACATTTTTTTATGAGTGTAATAGAGTTCTCAGAGCTACCGCCACATTTCTTGTTCTTCGATCATGTGTCTCTTTCTTCAAAAGAGTCAACATCAAACATTAGGTCTTTGATTGGAAACCCATCCAGGGGAGTGTCGATTGCTTCAATTCCATCAATGGTCTTCCCATGATTTTTTGGTGCATGACTAGTTTTTTATACAACTCACCTTCGAGCACCACCATAGTTTTGCATTGTTCATGAGATGCATTGTGGGCCAACGTAACTCTCAAGTCCTCTGAGTAAGTTCCTATAGTCTTGAAGTATAATATCAAAACATATCAAGGTATTTGATATGTTAAACAGTAAAATAATTGATGTGTATCATAAACATTAAATAAAAATATATATTTAAAATTTGAATGAGATTCATATTAATTAAACATATATTTTGATATTCTACGACATTTTAAGATTATTTAAATAAGATATTATATCTTAATGTATTAGGTATTCAAATATATAATTTGACAAAAATTATCACAAGTTCACCGTAAATAGAACTCTAGGGTTATGTCAAAAAGCATCAAACACTAAATACTTTGAAATTTTAGGTGATATTTTGCAGAGGAAGCTGATAAGGTCTGCAAAGAGCATGTGGTCGTGTCTGACATTTTAGGTTAACAACATGTTGAAAAGAAACCAGAAATTCTGATACTGGTAATTAACTACAAACCTTTGAATAAGGTTTTAGAATAAATAAGATATCAAAACCAAATAAAAAATGATTTGATAAAAAGAATTTATAGTCAAATATTTTTATAAAATTCCATATGAAATTGGGATTTCGAAAAATTCTAATTTCCTAAAAGGACAAATATAAAATAGCATTAAATGTCCAGTTTAGAAAATATGTGAGGAACGTCATGCGATTTAGGCTAAAAAGCACTCCATCCGAATTTCAGATGATTATGAATGATATTTTCAATTCTTTCAAAAAATATCAATAGTTTATATTGATGATGTGTTGATATTTTCTAAAACCATTAAGATGAACACTTTAAACATCTACATACATTCATTAATGCAATCAAAAGAAATCAGCTAGTTGTGTCCATACCCAAAATCAAATAATATCAAACTCAAATCCGCTTTCTCGGATTTTAAATTTATTTGAGCCTTATAAAACCCATTCAATGGTACATTGAGTTTGTCTCAAATTTAGGCTGTCTCAATTATGTGTCTTCAATCCTTCAAGATATCAGGCATATTTACAAATGTCTTTTTGACTGTCTTGAAAATAATACAAAGTCTTGATTTGTAAAGGACATCTCTACAACCCAAAAAAATCAAATCATTAGTGAAATAAACTCTCGACTTAAGTCTTATTGACCCAAGGGCAGATCTCATAGTGAAACGTGACGCATCAAATATCGGATATGGAGGTATCTAAAATTGTCAAAGAGGACCGAGAATCAATTATCATATTTCATTCAAAAGCCTCTAATAATACCATACAAATTACAAAACAGTAAAAAAAAATATATATATTATTTCCATTGTACTCCGTGCACAACAATTTTAAAGGAAATTTAAAATAAATCCAGCGTATTTGTCATACTTTTAAGTTCAATTACAATAAATCAAGAAAAGAATTGAGTTGTAATAAAATATCACTTGACATTGGAATGTAATTTGAGGACTTTTTATCTTCGGGAGTTGAATTACATTTAAGATTATTTATGTTATTTCTTATTTTCTTCAATTTGTATTTAATAGCTTTGGGTAGTTTGTAGATGAACTATGTTTGAATTATCTTTTTGGCCTTTCTATTTTCGACAGACACGTTTTACACTTTTGAACTGACACTTGGTAGAAGGGGTCACTAAGGCTAAAATCATATAAAATGGGTTCATAGCTCAGTGGTAGAGCATTTGACTGCAGATCAAGAGGTCACCAGTTCGAATCTGGTTGGGCCCTTTTAAAAATTTTGGACGAACACTTTGTTCGATTTGCTCCCAACCACCGAGTGTCTAAAGGAAAAGAAATAAGAATAATTACAGTCCTCCACCACATAGAACCACGTACTTAGAACCTAACGGCCACTATTCTCGGACAAGAACCAAGCTATCATTAACAAAAGAGTATGGTATCCAAGCACCCACTATGAACATGGTTAAAAACTTACTTACAATTAGGCTACTTACCGAGTCTTGCACTCACTCCATCTTTTTCATGTAACTAAGAGTAGTTACCCTTGACCAACAACACCCACCAAAACTATTTTTGATGTTTTAAAATGATTTTTTTTAACCTTTCCCTTATTTTGTACTAGGAACCTATAAACTCTATTTTGAATATAATGTAAATATATATGTTTATTATATTTTAATTCTTTTTTTATTTCGAGAAAACATTTTACTTTGTGTTCAACCTCTTTTAACTTGCTTCGGAAATGGCTCGTGACATAAACATAAAAAAAGTAATTTTTTAGTATGAATTTTAATATAAGTTGCATTCTTATATTGACAAAACCACTAGTAAATAAGGTTCTAACTATTAGTGAGTTGCATAAATCATCTCCCTTTTTATTTTCACTCACTCCTCTTCAACCTATGACCCATTAATTCCATTAATATCATTAATATCATGAATATCAAAATCTTAAATAGAAAGAAAAAGCTCTCTAAAATATTCTTATTTGCCAGTAATTTTACATAATTTAACATTTTAAAATCGGTAAATTAAAAAAATCCAACATTAATATATTCATAATT
>NW_019273356.1:0-5464 GCF_002738345.1 Cucurbita maxima
TTAGACACTCGGTGGTTGGGAGCAAATCGAACAAAGTGTTCGTCCAAAATTTTTAAAAGGGCCCAACCAGATTCAAACTGGTGACCTCTTGATCTGCAGTCAAATGCTCTACCACTGAGCTATGAACTCATTTTATATGATTTTAGCCTTAGTGACCCCTTCTACCAAGTGTGAGTCCAAAAGTGTAAAACGTGTCTGTCGAAAATAGAAAGGCCAAAAAGATAATTCAAACATAGTTCATCTACAAACTACCCAAAGCTATTAAATACAAATTGAAGAAAATAAGAAATAACATAAATAATCTTAAATGTAATTCAACTCCCGAAGATAAAAAGTCCTCAAATTACATTCCAATGTCAAGTGATATTTTATTACAACTCAATTCTTTTTTTGATTTATTGTAATTGAACTTAAAAGTATGACAAATACGCTGGATTTATTTTAAAATTCCTTTAAAATTGTTGTGCACGGAGTACAATGGAAATAATATATATATTTTTTTTTACTGTTTTGTAATTTGTATGGTATTATTAGAGGCTTTTGAATGAAATATGATAATTGATTCTCGGTCCTCTTTGACAATTTTAGATACCTCCATATCCGATATTTGATGCGTCACGTTTCACTATGAGATCTGCCCTTGGGTCAATAAGACTTAAGTCGAGAGTTTATTTGACTAATGATTTGATTTTTTTGGGTTGTAGAGATATCCTTTACAAATCAAGACTTTGTATTATTTTCAAGACACTCATCAAGACATTTGTAAATATGCCTGATATCTTGAAGGATTGAAGACACATAATTGAGAGAACCTAAATTTGAGACAAACTCAATGGACCATTGAATGGGTTTTATAAGGCTCAAATAAATTTAAAATCCGAGAAAGCGGATTTGAGTTTGATATTATTTGATTTTGGGTATGGACACAACTAGCTGATTTCTTTTGATTGCATTAATGAATGTATGTAGATGTTTAAAGTGTTCATCTTAATGGTTTTAGAAAATATCAACACATCATCAATATAAACTATTGATATTTTTTGAAAGAATTGAAAATATCATTCATAATCATCTGAAATTCGGATGGAGTGCTTTTTAGCCTAAATCGCATGACGTTCCTCACATATTTTCTAAACTGGACATTAAATGCTATTTTATATTTGTCCTTTTAGGAAATTAGAATTTTTCGAAATCCCAATTTCATATCGAATTTTATAAAAACATTTGACTCTAAATTCTTTTTATCAAATCATTTTTTATTTGGTTTTGATATCTTATTTATTCTAAAACCTTATTCAAAGGTTTGTAGTTAATTACCAGTATCAGAATTTCTGGTTTCTTTTCAACATGTTGTTAACCTAAAATGTCAGACACGACCACATGCTCTTTGAAGACCTTATCAGCTTCCTCTGCAAAATATCACCTAAAATTTCAAAGTATTTAGTGTTTGATGCTTTTTGACTTAACCCTAGGGTTCTATTTACGGTGAACTTGTGATAATTTTTGTCAAATTATATATTTGAATACCTAATACATTAAGATATAATATCTTATTTAAATAATATTAAAATGTCGTAGAATATCATAATATATGTTTAATTAATATGAATCTCATTCAAATTTTAAATATATATTTTTATTTAATGTTTATGATACACATCAATTATTTTACTGTTTAACATATCAAATACCTTAATATGTTTTGATATTATACTTCAAGACTATAGGAACTTACTCAGAGGACTTGAGAGTTACGTTGGCCCACAATGCATCTCATGGACAATGCAAAACTATGGTGGTGCTCGAAGGTGAGTTGTATAAAAAACTAGTCATGCACCAAAAAATCATGGGAAGACCATTGATGGAATTGAAGCAATCGACGCTCCCCTGGATGGGTTTCCAATCAAAGACCTAATGTTTGATGTTGACTCTTTTGAAGAAAGAGACACATGATCGAAGAACAAGAAATGTGGCGGTAGCTCTGAGAACTCTATTACACTCATAAAAAAATGTGTCGAAGAGTTAGACATTACATAGAAGATCTTGCTTTCATCGAGGAGACCCGAGTTTGATTCTCGACAATGAAATTTTATTTTCTTATTTCTTTTATTTTATAGTTTCATATTTAAACTTTACCTAGGTTTTAAGAAGCATTATAATGGATGAGTTCAATAGTATCTTAAATTCAAAAGACTCTTATGAACTTGGTTTGAGAGTCACTATAATGATCAAGTTATCTTAGATTAAAAAGACTTTTATGAACTTTGAACCTTTAATAGGGTTATGTCATAGATATTTGGTTCAATTTCAACAAGTGAGGTTGAGGTGATTCAAATGGTTAATGTGATAATCCGGTCATTTTCAAGGTCTCTTTTGTTGAACGCCATCATGGCTGAGATGACTGAGATGAGCACCCAAGTGAGTTTGACAAGGAGGGTCGTAGAGAACCCCACCCCAAGCCAAGCTCATTTTGGGCTTAACAAACTTAAAATCCAAAAACACAAACCCTTAAATGGGAACTCGGATTCTAAGGAATTAAAAAACTTTATTTTTGACGTAGAACAATACTTGAAGGTTACACGAACTTGCTCGTAGGACCTAAGAGTTACGTTGGCCACAATGCATCTCATGGACGATGGCGCTCGAAGGTGGATGATATAAAAAATGGGTCATGCACCATAAACTCATGGGAAGACCGTTGATGGAATCGATGCAATCGACGCTCCCCTGGATGGGTTGCCAATTAAAGACCTGAGGTTTGATGTTGACTCTTTTGAAGAAAAAACCAACGATTGAACACCTCAAAATGTCGCGGTAGCTCTAAGAACTCTACCATACGACCTGAGAGTTGAGGGCTACAAGAACTTTCTCATACGACCTGAGAGTTACGTTAGCCGCAATGCATCTCATGGACGATGCAACACTATGATAGTGCTCGAAGGTGAATGGTATATAAAATGGGTCATGCACCATAAACTCATGGGAAGATCGTTGATGGAATCGATGCAATCAATGCTCCCCGGATGGGTTGCCAATCAAAGACCTAACATTTGATGTTGACTCTTCTGAAGAAAGAGCCACATAATCGAACAGCTCGAAGCATCCTGGTAGCTCTGAGAACTCTAACACACACAAGGAAGAACGTGTCGAAGAGTTAGACATTAAGCAAAAGATCATGTTAAAACTCTTCAGCGATCTGACAAAAGACTTCAGGACATTCTCACCAAAAATCCATTATCATCTAGAGGTTAGGATATCTGGCTTTCATTGAGGAGACTTGGGTTCGATTCCTGTCAATGAAATATTATTTTTCTTATTTCATTTTATTTTACAGTTTCTATCTTAGATTAAAAAGACTTTTATGAACTTGGTACCTTTGTTAGAGTTATGTTATAGATATTTGGTACAATTTCAACAAGTGGGGTTGAGTTGATTCAAATGGTTAATGCGATAATCCAGTCGTTTTCGAGGTCTCTCTTGTTGAACGACATCATGGTTGAGATGAGCAGGTGATTCAAATGGTTAATGCGATAATCCAGTCGTTTTCGCGGTCTCTCTTGTTGAACGACATCATGGTTGAGATGAGCACCCGAGTGAGTTTGACAAGTTGGGCTGTAGAGAACCACAGCTCAAGCCAAGTTCATGTGGCCTTAAAAAACTTAAAATCCAAGAACACAACCCCTTAAATGGAAACCGGGATGCTAAGGAATTAAAAAGATTTATTTTTGACGTAGAACAATACTCGAAGATTATTGGAACTTGCTCATAGAACCTAAGAGTTACGTTGGTCGCAATGCATCTCATGGACGATGCAAAACTATTGTGGCGCTCGAAGGTGAATGGTAAAAAAAAAGGGTCATGCACCATAAACTCATGGGAAGACTGTTGATGGAATCAATGCAATCGACACTCCTCTAGATGGGATGCCAATCAAGGACTCAATGTTTGATGTTGATCCTTTTGAAGAAAGCGCCAAACGATCGAACAGCTCGAATAGTCTCGGTAACTCTGAGAATTCTATCACACACATGAAAGGACGTGTCGAAGAGTTAGACATTACCCAAAACATTATAGTAAAACTCATTAACGATTAGACAAAAGACTCCAAGACAACTACACTTAAAATTCATTGTTGTCCTACGGTTTGTATATTTTGCTTTCACATAGGAGATTCTGTTATAGTTTCATCTTTTGTCACCAATTATATTTAAACTTTGCCTAAGTTTGAGAGGCACTTTAATGGTCAAGTTCAAAAGTATCTTAGATTAAAAAGACTTTTATGAACATCGTACCTATGTTAGTGTTATGTTATAGATATTTGTTTCAATTTCAACAAGTGGGTTGAGGTGATTCAAATGGTTAATGCGATAATTCGGCTATTTTTTAGGTCTCTCTTGGGAAACGCCATCATGGTTGAGATGAGCACCCGAGTGAGTTTGACAAGGAGACTCGAATTTAAACTTTACCTACGTTTGAGAGGCACTATAATGGTCAAGTTCAATGGTATTTTAGATTAAAAAAACCTTTTATGAACTTTGTACCTTTGTTAGTGTTACTTTGTACTTTTGTTTGTATTAATTTGTACGTTTGTTAGTGCTATGTTATAGACATTTGGTCAAGTTCAACAAGTGGGGTCAAGGTGATTCAAATGGTTAATGTCACTTTATTTGATTCAAATTGTTAATGTGATAATCCACAGTTATTTCCAAGGTCTCTCTTATTGAACGCCAACAAGGCTGAAATTATTGAGGTGAGCACCCGAGTGAGTTTGACAAATTGAAATAAAATCAAATAAAATCACTCAAACAAATCAATAAAATTGAAAAAAAACTAGCATTTTGACACTTCCTTCAACTCGAAGTGGCGGTAAACCAAGGATTCCAAAATTGAAAAAAAACTAGCATTTTGACACTTCCTTCAACTCGAAGTGGCGGTAAACCAAGGATTCCTTCGCACAAGACCCATGATCCAACTCCCAACATGGAAATGATAAGTTATAGAATCATTCCAAGAACCTCAATGGATGGGTTAAAAACTCACATTACCAATCTCGACAACTGGATGTGTCACCTGCGTTAGAAGAACGACCGCATCAGAGCAAGTCATGGGGATAGAAGATCCTGTTGAAGGATGATAGACCAACCGTAATCTTTAGCCCAACGAGCCAAGCTTTTGTAGAAGCAAGAACGCTTGTATTAAAGAAATTAACACCTTCTTATACAAAATTTGGATAAACCAAGATATAAAGCTAGAATTAGATTATGAGATCCAAGAGTGAGAAGCAAGATTTGAAACCTTTTTCTAAATTGAGTCACTTCACAATCGAACTTGATCAAAGCTTGATTGAATAACTCAGATGCAATCTACCACAAGAATTGCATGAAACTTAAAAACGACAAAGATATGCTAAGATTTCTATAAGGGGGACCTCTCAACTTAAGAGATCAATTTCATTGATCACAAA
>NW_019273357.1:0-5464 GCF_002738345.1 Cucurbita maxima
ATTAATAGAGTGCATAAGACAGTAAAAAAGTTCTTTAAATCGAACCCTACTTCGGAAACCCAAATCTTGAAAGTTTGAAGTACATGCTAAAAAAACCGAGTCACGGTCGACGTTTTTCGAAAGTTTTCTGAGGAATGATAAGGCTTGATGATTTAGAATATTATTTCTAAGAAACGGAGTGCATAAAACAGTAAAATAGTTCTTCAAATCGAACCCTACTTCGGAAACCCAAATCTGGGAAGTTTTTAGTACGTGCTACATAAACCGAGTCACGGTCAACGTTTTTCGAATGTTTTGTGAGGAATGATAAGGCCTGTTAATTTAGAATATTATTTCTGAGAAACAGAGTGCATAAAACAGTAAAAGAGTTTTTTAAATCGAACCCTACTTCAGAAACCCAAATCTGGGAAGTTTGAAGTACGTGCTAAACAAACCGAGTCACGAGCGACATTTTTCGAAAAGTTTGTGAGAAATGTTAAGGCTTGATGATTTATAATATTATTTCTAGGAAACGGAGTGCATAAAACAGTAAAAGAGTTCTTCAAATCAAACCATTCTTCGTAAACCCAAATCTGGGAAGTTTTAAGTACGTGCTAAAAAAACCGAGTCACGATCGACGTTTTTCAAAAGTTTTGTGAGGAATGATAAGGCTTGATGATTTAGAATATTATTTGTAGGAAACGGAGTGCATAAAACAGTAAAAGAGTTCTTCAAATCGAACCATTCTTCGGAAACCCAAATCTGTGAAGTTTGAAGTACGTGCTAAACAAACCGAATCACGGTCGACGTTTTTCGAATGTTTTGTGAGGAATGATAAGGCTGGATGATTTAGAATATTATTTCTAAGCAACGGAGTGCATAAAATAGTAAAAGAGTTCATCAAATCGAACCCTACTTCGGATACCCAAATCTCGAAATTTTGAAGTACATGCTAAAAAAACCGAGTCACGGTCGACGTTTTTCGAAAGTTTTGTGAGGAATGATAAGGCTTGATGATTTAGAATATTATTTGTAGGAAACGGAGTGCATAAAAAAGTAAAAGAGTTCTTCAAATCGAACCATTCTTCGGAAACCCAAATCTGTGAAGTTTGAAGTACGTGCTAAACAAACCGAATCACGGTCGACGTTTTTCGAATGTTTTGTGAGGAATGATAAGGCTGGATGATTTAGAATATTATTTCTAAGCAACGGAGTGCATAAAATAGTAAAAGAGTTCATCAAATCGAACCCTACTTCGGATACCCAAATCTCGAAATTTTGAAGTACATGCTAAAAAAACCGAGTCACGGTCGACGTTTTTCGAAAGTTTTTTGAGGAATGATAAGGCTTAATGATTTAGAATATTATTTCTAAGAGACGGAGTGCATAAAAACGTAAAATAGTTCTTAATATTGAACCCTACTTCGGATACCCAAATCTCGAAAGTTTGAAGTCCGTTCTAAAAAAACCGAGTCACGATCGACGTTTTTCGAAAGTTTTGTGAGGAATGATAAGGCTTGATGATTTAGAATATTATTTCTAGGAAACGGAGTGCATAAAACTGTAAAAATGTTTTTCAAATCGAACCCTTCTTCGGAAACCCAAACAGGGAAATCTTTAGTACATGCTTAAAAAACTGAGTAACGGTCGACGTTTTTCAAAAGTTTTGTGAGGAATGATAAGGCTTGATGATTTAGAATATTATTTCTAAGAAACGAAGTGCATAAAAACGTAAAATAGTTATTCAAATTGAACCCTACTTCGGATACCCAAATCTCGAAAGTTTGAAGTACATTCTAAAAAAAATGAGTCACGATCGACGTTTTTTGAAAGTTTTGTGAGGAATGATAAGGCTTGATGATTTAGAATATTATTTCTAGGAAACGGAGTGCATAAAAAAGTAAAAGAGTTCTTCAAATCGAACCCTCCTTCGGAAACCAAAATCCGGGTAGTTTGAAGTACGTGCTAAACAAACCGAGTCACGATCGACGTTTTTCGAATGTTTTGTGAGGAATGATAAGGCTTGACGATTTAGAATATTATTTCAAAGAAATAGAGTGCATAAAACAGTAAAATAGTTCTTCAAATCGAACCCTACTTCGGATACCCAAATCTAGGATTGAAGTACGTGCTAAAAAAACAAAGTCACGTTCGACGAACCCTACTTCGGATACCCAAATCTAGGATTGAAGTACGTGCTAAAAAAACAAAGTCACGTTCGATGTTTTTTGAAAGTTTTGTGAGGAATGATAAGGCTTGAGGATTTAGAATATTATTTCTAGGAAACGGAGTGCATAAAACAGTAAAAGAGTTCTTCAAATCGAACCCTTCTTCGGAAACTATTTCTAGGAAACGGAGTGCATAAAACAGTAAAAGAGTTCTTCAAATCGAACCCTTCTTCGGAAACCCGAACAGGAAATCTTTAGTACATGCTAAAAAAACCGAGTCACGGTCGACGTTTTTCGAAAGTTTTGTGAGGAATGATAAGGCTTGATGATTTAGAATATTATTTCTAAGAAACGGAGTGCATAAAAACGTAAAATAGTTCTTCAAATTGAACCCTACTTCGGATACCCAAATCTCGAAAGTTTGAAGTACGTTCTAAAAAAAACGAGTCACGATCGACGTTTTTTGAAAGTTTTGTGAGGAATGATAAGGCTTGATGATTTAGAATATTATTTCTAGGAAACGGAGTGCATAAAACAGTAAAAGAGTTCTTCAAATCGAACCCTTCTTCGGAAACCCAAACAGGGAAATCTTTAGTACATGCTAAAAAAACCGAGTCACGGTCGACGTTTTTCGAAAGTTTTGTGAGGAATGATAAGGCTTGATGATTTAGAATATTATTACTTGGAAACGGGGTGCATAAAACAATAAAAGAGTTCTTCAAATCGAACCCTTCTTCGGAAACCCAAACAGGGAAATCTTTAGTACATGCTAAAAAAACCGAGTCACGGTCGACGTTTTTCGAAAGTTTTGTGAGGAATGATAAGGCTTGATGATTTAGAATATTATTTCTAGGAAACGGAGTGCATAAAACAGTAAAAGAGTTCTTCAAATCGAACCCTTCTTCGGAAACCCAAACAAGGAAATCTTTAGTACATGCTAAAAAAACCGAGTCACGGTCGACGTTTTTCGAAAGTTTTGTGAGGAATGATAAGCTTTGATGATTTAGAATATTATTTCTAGGAAACGGAGTGCATAAAAAGTTTTGTGAGGAATGATAAGCTTTGATGATTTAGAATATTATTTCTAGGAAACGGAGTGCATAAACCAGTAAAAGAATTCTTCAAATCGAATCCTTCTTCGGAAGCCCAAACAGGGAAATCTTTGGTACATGCTAAAAAAACCGAGTCACGGTCGACGTTTTTCGAAATTTTTGTGAGGAATGATAAGGCTTGATGATTTAGAATATTATTACTTGGAAACGGGGTGCAGAAAACAGTAAAAGAGTTCTTCAAATCGAACCCTTCTTCGGAAACCTAAACTTGGAAATCTTTAGTACATGCTAAAAAACCGAGTCACGGTCGACGTTTTTCGAAAGTTTTGTGAGGAATCATAAGGCTTGATGATTTAGAATAATATTACTTGGAAACGGGGTGCATAAAACAGTAAAAGAGTTCTTCAAATCGAAACCTTCTTCGGAAACCCAAACAGGGAAATCTTTAGTACATGCTAAAAATACCGAGTCACGGTCGACGTTTTTCGAAAGTTTTCTGAGGAATGATAAGGCTTGATAATTTAGAATATTATTTCTAAGAAACGGAGTGCATAAAACAGTAAAATAGTTCTTCAAATCGAACACTACTTCGGATACCCAAATCTCGAAAGTTTGAAGTACGTGCTAAAAAAACCGAGTCACGATCGACGTTCTTTGAAAGTTTTGTGAGTAATGATAAGGCTTTATGATTAAGAATATTATTTCTAAGAAACGGAGTGCATAAAACCGTAAAATAGTTCTTCAAATCGAACTCTACTTTGGATACCCAAATCTCGAAAGTTTGAAATACGTGCTAAAAAAACCGAGTCACGATCGATGTTTTTCGAAAGTTTTGTGAGGAATGATAAGGCTTGATGATTTAGAATATTATTTCTAAGAAACGGAGGGTATAAAAACGTAAAATAGTTCTTCAAATTGAACCCTACTTCGGATACCCAAATCTCGAAAGTTTGAAGTATGTTCTAAAAAAACCGAGTCACGATCAACGTTTTTCGAAAGTTTTGTGAGGAATGATAAGGCTTGATGATTTAGAATATTATTTCTAGGAAACGGAGTGCATAAAACAGTAAAAGAGTTCTTCAAGTCCAACCCTTCTTCGGAAACCCAAACAGGGAAATCTTTAGTACATGCTAAAAAAACCGAGTCACGGTCGACGTTTTTCGAATGTTTTGTGAGGAATGATAAAGCTTGATGATTTAAAATATTATTTCTAAGTAACGGAGTGCATAAAAGAGTAAAAGAGTTCTTCAAATCGAGCCCTACTTCGGATACCCAAATCTCGAAATTTTGAAGTACATGCTAAAAAAACCGAGTCACGGTCAACGTTTTTCGAAAGTTTTGTGAGGAATGATAAGGCTTAATGATTTAGAATATTATTTCTAAGAAACGGAGTGCATAAAACAGTAAAAGAGTTCTTCAAATCGAACCCTTCTTCGGAAACCCAAACAGGGAAATCTTTAGTACATGCTAAAAAAACCGAGTCACGGTCGACGTTTTTCGAAAGTTTTGTGAGGAATGATAAGGCTTGATGATTTAGAATATTATTACTTGGAAACGGGGTGCATAAAACAATAAAAGAGTTCTTCAACTCGAACCCTTCTTCGGAAACCCAAACAGGGAAATCTTTAGTACATGCTAAAAAAACCGAGTCACGGTCGACGTTTTTCGAAAGTTTTGTGAGGAATGATAAGGCTTGATGATTTAGAATATTATTTCTAGGAAACGGAGTGCATAAAACAGTAAAAGAGTTCTTCAAATCGAACCCTTCTTCGGAAACCCAAACAGGGAAATCTTGAGTACATGCTAAAAAAACCGAGTCACGGTCGACGTTTTTTGAAAGTTTTGTGAGGAATGATAAGGCTTGATGATTTAGAATATTATTTCTAAGAAACGGAGTGCATAAAAACGTAAAATAGTTCTTCAAATTTAACCCTACTGCGGATACCCAAATCTCGAAAGTTTGAAGTACGTGCTAAAAAAACAAAGTCACGATCGATGTTTTTCGAAAGTTTTGTGAGGAATGATAAGGCTTGAGGATTTAGAATATTATTTCTAAGAAACGGAGTGCATAAAACAGTAAAATAGTTCTTCAAATCGAACCCTACTTCGGAAACCAAAATCTGGGAAGTTTTTAGTACGTTCTAAAAAAACCGAGTCACGGTCGACGTTTTTAAAAAGTTTTGTGAGGAATGATAAGGCTTGATGATTTAGAATATTATTTCTAAGAAACGAAGTGCATAAAAACGTAAAATAGTTATTCAAATT
>NW_019273358.1:0-3727 GCF_002738345.1 Cucurbita maxima
CTCTTTTACTGTTTTATGCACACCGTTTCTTCGAAATCCTATTCTAAATCATCAAGCCTAATCATTCCTCAAAAATCTTTCGAAAAACGTCGACCGTGACTCGGTTTTTTTAGCACGTACTTCAAACGTCCCAGACTTGGGTTTCCGAAGTAGGGTTCGATTTAAAGAACTCTTTCACTGTTTTATGCACACCGTTTCTTCCAAATCCTATTCTAAATCATCAAGCCTAATCATTCCTCACAAATCTTTCGAAAAACATAGACCATGACTCAGTTTTTTTAGCACGTTCTTCAAACGTCCGAGACTTGGGTTTCCGAAGTAGGTTTCGATTTAAAGAACTCTTTTACTGTTTTATGCACACTGTTTCTTCCAAATTTTATTCTAAATCATCAAGCCTAATCATTCCTCACAAATCTTTCGAAAAACATAGACCGTGACTCGGTTTTTTTAGCACGTACTTTAAACGTCCCAGATTTGGGTTTCCGAAGTAGGGTTCGATTTGAAGAACTATTTTACTGTTTTATGCACACCGTTTCTTCGAAATCCTATTCTAAATCCTCAAGCCTAATCATTTCTCACGATTCTTTCGAAAAACGTCGACCGTGACTCGGTTTTTTTAGCACGTTCTTCAAACGTCCCAGACTTGGGTTTCCGAAGTAGGGTTCGATTTAAAGAACTCTTTTACTGTTTTATGCACACCGTTTCTTCGAAATCTTATTCTAAATCATCAAGCCTAATCATTCCTCACAAATCTTTCGAAAAAAGTCGACCGTGACTCGGTTTTTTTAGCACGTACTTCAAACGTCTCAGATTTGGGTTTCCGAAGTAGGGTTCGATTTGAAGAACTATTTTACTGTTTTATGCACACCGTTTCTTTGAAATCCTATTCTAAATCATCAAGCCTAATCATTCCTCACAAATCTTTCGAAAAAAGTCGACCGTGACTCGGTTTTTTTAGCACGTACTTCAAACGTCTCAGATTTGGGTTTCCGAAGTAGGGTTCGATTTGAAGAACTATTTTACTGTTTTATGCACACCGTTTCTTTGAAATCCTATTCTAAATCATCAAGCCTAATCATTCCTCACGAATCTTTCGAAAAAAGTCGACCGTGACTCGGTTTTTTTAGCACGTACTTCAAACGTCTCAGATTTGGGTTTCCGAAGTAGGGGTCGATTTGAAGAACTATTTTACAGTTTTATGCACACCGTTTCTTTGAAATCCTATTCTAAATCATCAAGCCTAATCATTCCTCACGAATCTTTCGAAAAAAGTCGACCGTGACTCGGTTTTTTTAGCACGTACTTCAAACGTCTCAGATTTGGGTTTCCGAAGTAGGGGTCGATTTGAAGAACTATTTTACAGTTTTATGCACACCGTTTCTTTGAAATCCTATTCTAAATCATCAAGCCTAATCATTCCTCACGAATCTTTCGAAAAAAGTCGACCGTGACTCGGTTTTTTTAGCACGTACTTCAAACGTCTCAGATTTGGGTTTCCGAAGTAGGGGTCGATTTGAAGAACTATTTTACAGTTTTATGCACACCGTTTCTTTGAAATCCTATTCTAAATCATCAAGCCTAATCATTCCTCACGAATCTTTCGAAAAAAGTCGACCGTGACTCGGTTTTTTTAGCACGTACTTCAAACGTCTCAGATTTGGGTTTCCGAAGTAGGGGTCGATTTGAAGAACTATTTTACAGTTTTATGCACACCGTTTCTTTGAAATCCTATTCTAAATCATCAAGCCTAATCATTCCTCACGAATCTTTCGAAAAAAGTCGACCGTGACTCGGTTTTTTTAGCACGTACTTCAAACGTCTCAGATTTGGGTTTCCGAAGTAGGGGTCGATTTGAAGAACTATTTTACAGTTTTATGCACACCGTTTCTTTGAAATCCTATTCTAAATCATCAAGCCTAATCATTCCTCACGAATCTTTCGAAAAAAGTCGACCGTGACTCGGTTTTTTTAGCACGTACTTCAAACGTCTCAGATTTGGGTTTCCGAAGTAGGGGTCGATTTGAAGAACTATTTTACAGTTTTATGCACACCGTTTCTTTGAAATCCTATTCTAAATCATCAAGCCTAATCATTCCTCACGAATCTTTCGAAAAAAGTCGACCGTGACTCGGTTTTTTTAGCACGTACTTCAAACGTCTCAGATTTGGGTTTCCGAAGTAGGGGTCGATTTGAAGAACTATTTTACAGTTTTATGCACACCGTTTCTTTGAAATCCTATTCTAAATCATCAAGCCTAATCATTCCTCACGAATCTTTCGAAAAAAGTCGACCGTGACTCGGTTTTTTTAGCACGTACTTCAAACGTCTCAGATTTGGGTTTCCGAAGTAGGGGTCGATTTGAAGAACTATTTTACAGTTTTATGCACACCGTTTCTTTGAAATCCTATTCTAAATCATCAAGCCTAATCATTCCTCACGAATCTTTCGAAAAAAGTCGACCGTGACTCGGTTTTTTTAGCACGTACTTCAAACGTCTCAGATTTGGGTTTCCGAAGTAGGGGTCGATTTGAAGAACTATTTTACAGTTTTATGCACACCGTTTCTTTGAAATCCTATTCTAAATCATCAAGCCTAATCATTCCTCACGAATCTTTCGAAAAAAGTCGACCGTGACTCGGTTTTTTTAGCACGTACTTCAAACGTCTCAGATTTGGGTTTCCGAAGTAGGGGTCGATTTGAAGAACTATTTTACAGTTTTATGCACACCGTTTCTTTGAAATCCTATTCTAAATCATCAAGCCTAATCATTCCTCACGAATCTTTCGAAAAAAGTCGACCGTGACTCGGTTTTTTTAGCACGTACTTCAAACGTCTCAGATTTGGGTTTCCGAAGTAGGGGTCGATTTGAAGAACTATTTTACAGTTTTATGCACACCGTTTCTTTGAAATCCTATTCTAAATCATCAAGCCTAATCATTCCTCACGAATCTTTCGAAAAAAGTCGACCGTGACTCGGTTTTTTTAGCACGTACTTCAAACGTCTCAGATTTGGGTTTCCGAAGTAGGGGTCGATTTGAAGAACTATTTTACAGTTTTATGCACACCGTTTCTTTGAAATCCTATTCTAAATCATCAAGCCTAATCATTCCTCACGAATCTTTCGAAAAAAGTCGACCGTGACTCGGTTTTTTTAGCACGTACTTCAAACGTCTCAGATTTGGGTTTCCGAAGTAGGGGTCGATTTGAAGAACTATTTTACAGTTTTATGCACACCGTTTCTTTGAAATCCTATTCTAAATCATCAAGCCTAATCATTCCTCACGAATCTTTCGAAAAAAGTCGACCGTGACTCGGTTTTTTTAGCACGTACTTCAAACGTCTCAGATTTGGGTTTCCGAAGTAGGGGTCGATTTGAAGAACTATTTTACAGTTTTATGCACACCGTTTCTTTGAAATCCTATTCTAAATCATCAAGCCTAATCATTCCTCACGAATCTTTCGAAAAAAGTCGACCGTGACTCGGTTTTTTTAGCACGTACTTCAAACGTCTCAGATTTGGGTTTCCGAAGTAGGGGTCGATTTGAAGAACTATTTTACAGTTTTATGCACACCGTTTCTTTGAAATCCTATTCTAAATCATCAAGCCTAATCATTCCTCACAAATCTTTCGAAAAAAGTCGAACGTGACTCGGTTTTTTTAGCACGTACTTCAAACGTCTCAGATTTGGGTTTCCGAAGTAGGGGTCGATTTGAAGAACTATTTTAC
>NW_019273358.1:4399-5455 GCF_002738345.1 Cucurbita maxima
TTTTTAGCACGTTCTTCAAACGTCCGAGACTTGGGTTTCCGAAGTAGGTTTCGATTTAAAGAACTCTTTTACTGTTTTATGCACACCGTTTCTTCCAAATCCTATTCTAAATCATCAAGCCTAATCATTCCACACAAATCTTTCGAAAAACATAAACCGTGACTCGGTTTTTTTAGCACGTTCTTCAAACGTCCGAGACTTGGGTTTCCGAAGTAGGTTTCGATTTAAAGAACTCTTTTACTGTTTTATGCACACCGTTTCTTCCAAATCCTATTCTAAATCATCAAGCCTAATCATTCCTCACAAATCTTTCGAAAAACATAGACCGTGACTCGGTTTTTTCAGCACGTACTTTAAACGTCCCAGATTTGGGTTTTCGAAGTAGGGTTCGATTTGAAGAACTATTTTACTGTTTTATGCACACCGTTTCTTCGAAATCTTATTCTAAATCATCAAGCCTAATCATTCCTCACAAATCTTTCGAAAAAAGTCGACCGTGACTCGGTTTTTTTAGCACGTACTTCAAACGTCTCAGATTTGGGTTTCCGAACAAGGGTTAGATTTGAAGAACTCTTTTACTATTTTATGCACACCGTTTCTTCGAAATCTTATTCTAAATCATCAAGCCTAATCATTCCGCACAAATCTTTCGAAAAACGTCGACCGTGACTCGGTTTTTTTAGCACGTACTTCAAACGTCTCAGATTTGGGTTTCCGAAGTAGGGGTCGATTTGAAGAACTATTTTACTGTTTTATGCACACCGTTTCTTCGAAATCTTATTCTAAATCATCAAGCCTAATCATTCCTCACAAATCTTTCGAAAAAAGTCGACCGTGACTCGGTTTTTTTAGCACGTACTTCAAACGTCTCAGATTTGGGTTTCCGAAGTAGGGTTCGATTTGAAGAACAATTTTACTATTTTATGCATACTGTTTCTTCGAAATCCTATTCTAAATCCTCAAGCCTAATCATTTCTCATAATTCTTTCGAAAAACGTCGACCGTGACTCGGTTTTTTTAGCACGTTCTTCAAACGTCCCAGACTTGGGTTTCCGA
>NW_019273359.1:0-5455 GCF_002738345.1 Cucurbita maxima
ATTTCATAGTTTGTTAACAAATCTATGATTTAGAATGTAATCTTCATTATACACATCTATAAATACATGAGGTCGTGACCCTAGGTTAGGTCATCGAGCCATTCAACCTAACATGGTATCAGAGCCATGCCCTAAACTTAGCCATGTCAATAAATTGGCAAATCCTTAAATGTCGAACAAAGGACTCCAAAAGGAGTCAAGCCTCCTCGAAGGTACGAAGGCAGTCAAAAATGACTAAGACTCCAAAGGAGTCGAGCCTCGATTAGGGGGAGGCGTGCTTTGTTCGAGGGGAGGTGTTGGATGATGAAAGTCCCACATCGATTAATTTAGGGAATGGTCATGGGTTTATAATCTAAGAATACACTCTCCATTGGTATGAGGCCTTTTGGGAAGCCCAAAGCAAAGCCATGAGAGCTTGTGCTCAAAGTGGACAATATCATACCATTGTGGAGAGTCGTGTTCGTCTAACAATTACAACCTGAAGAATCATTTCCATCCACATCAAAACATAGCTACCGGAGGAATGTCAGGGGAAGATGGTGACGTGAATATCTCCGGACCGGGAGGCCTCGGAGGCGGAAACTCCGGTGGCGGCGGGGGAAGATGGTGACGTGAATATCTCCGGACCGGGAGGCCTCGGAGGCGGAAACTCCGGTGGCGGCGGAGGCAATATGTCCGGTTCCGGCACCGGCGACCCAGGCCTTGGCGGCTCTATATCTGGAGGCTTATGGGGTGGTATGGGTACGTCGATGCCTGGAGGGGATGGAACCGGCGGAACTGGAAAGTCGGGTCCGGGAGGCAACGGAGACGGTAATCCAGGAAAATCCGGCCCGGGAGTTATCGGCGGAAGCTCTGGCGGAGTGATCGGGTCAATCTCTGGAGAAGTCGAAATTTGAGGAATTTCGAGGGGGACAGAAGGCTCCGGAATGGGGCTCTTTTGGGGAAACTCCGGCGAGTCCCCGACAAGCAGAAAACGCGAGAGAGGCGCAGAGTTTTTAAACGGGAGGAATTCGCCATGGGAAAGGAACGAAGGGATCACCAGATTGGAAGAGGAAGACGAAGAATAATAAATGGGAAGCGTTTTCCTTATGAGAGTGAAAGAGAAGGGTGAGGTGCAGGACATTTTCACGGCAATGAAGATCTCTTGTGGAACGGTTCGGGCTTTGGTAACAGAGGAGGAGGAAGAGGGGATGAGCGAGTAGGTGACACGTGTGCAGACACTTGGCAGGTTATGCTTACACGTGTGAAGTTCTAAAGTGCCGGAACCCTTGCCTTGCCGTTTATACTCACACGTGTCCCCATCTTTGAGCAGAAGAACATTTTATGATATGCTTCGTTCTGCAGTTTCAGCCACGGCACAGCGCCCTCCATTGGGTTGAAGTAAAAGCAGAAGCGGAAGGTCTCAACAGCCTCCATTGAGAGCAAGTTAGAGTGTTCTAAACATTGGTCAAATCGACCTTCAGCCTAGATCCCCTTGCCTTTCCTTTCAATTTTACCATTAAAAGAAACCACTGCAGGTCTGTGAGGCATTTCAACAAACAGGTAAGGGGCATGAACTGGACATTGTCCACTTCCAAACCAACAAATCCTTGAGATTTCAGGCTCATTGTAAAGGGTATTTTATCCATCACAACACAGATTCAAAAAGGAAACGAGAGCTCAAAGAAAAACTAAAAGGAGAGAGAGGTAAAGAAAAAAGTATGTTATAATCTGTCAGACCGCCCTTGCGACCATCCCAGCTAGGGCGGGGCCTCGCCGAGAACGATCATCTACCGCCGCAGATCCGATGGATCGTTAGACTGTTAATCACGCTCTAGCCGCAGGGCAGTGGTTCATCCACCAGATTATGATTCTTGCCTCCTTAGAACTCAAGGACACAGATGTACAACCTATAGAACAGATCCTGTTCAAGTAAGGTCGTGTCCTAGTGCATTCATATTTAGGTTTAAATATTGTTATACTTATCCCACATTTTCCGATGTGGGATATCTACATCCATCAAATCAGCTAATTTACCTCGGAAAAACAACGGTTCCGTAACAATTTTCCTTTTTACTTGTTCACCGTATAATAAATTTAATTGTTATCATTGCGAGGAAAATAAAATTTAATGTCTATAATTTTAAAATATAATCAATTCAGCTATTTTTTTGTGATTTTATTAAATCAAACTCTAATCAATTTTAAAATTATGATGTTTTCTAAACTATATAATTCCAACATTGGTCTCTAAGAACTTGATTTTCATCGAAATATTGACAAGATTGAAAAACTTATGTTGCTGGCCGAAGCGGCTCGAGCAAGAAGCTAGATTTCTGGAGGTGGTTCTTCTTCTCTCTGTTATGTTCTAGACTTATTCATTTCCGCTCAATCTGATTCATTTTGGTTCCGTTTTCGCCAGAACTCTTGCTGGGACCCAGCAAATCCAGCTAGGGACCGATGGTTCGAGAGCCCGAACGATTCAAAATCGATTCCAATATCGATGCCGATGCTGGATTTTGTAACCATCATTTTAACATTTCCGGTGATTCTCATTTGGGACGAGGCTTGCAATTCTTTTATATCGATCTATTTTCTGTTAACTTAGTACACAACTTTCTGAAATCAAAATGGAATTGAAAGAGGTATAACCACAAGATTACATGGAAGAATGAATCCCACAAGCAGGGAATATACCTCTTATCAACTCGGCATTTTACTGGTAACTTGCTGAGCAATCCACCCAAGACCGTCGTATAGACCATCTCCGGTGAGGGCAGAGCAGGCTTGGATGTGCCAGTCGTGATTCTTGATGCTGTGAAGCGAAAGAGCATCGGTGATTTCGACCGGAGTCATCGCATCCTTAAGGTCCTGTTTGTTTGCAAAAACCAGCACCACAGATTGCTGAAGATCATCGTGACCGAGTAGTCTGAAGAGCTCGTCCTTCATAATGCTGATTCTTGCTCTATCTGTGCTGTTTATCACCGCAATCACAGCATGAGTTCCACGGTAATATGTTGCCCATGATGTCCTAAGCCTCTCTTGACCACCGAGATCCCATACCTACAGAAAACAAAGCCAAAACAACACAGGTTTTAGCTATTCAGCTTCGCCTTACAAAATGAAGAACAGAGATGGGTTTTGTACAAAGTTTTGAATATAACTGCATGGTATATGCTTTTCCAACAATTACTCTGTGTTTCAATTTCCTTTGTTAGGCAAATAAACAAGCCAAATATAGAGGAAACCACATTCAAATCACAATGCAAATCATGTGATATTTTGAGAAGTTACCAGTTAAATGCTATAAATACACTAACTCACAAAATCAAGTGACAACTCTACACCAACAGGCCGGAGCATTCAAAGATCTCAAAGAGTCCAGTGCAAAACCACACCAGCCAACACTCTGAAGAATAGAAAATGGTATGATATTGTCCCCTCTGTGCATAAGCTCTCATGACTTTGCTTTCGGCTTTTCCAAAAGACCTTATACTAATGGAGATGTATTCCTTGCTTATAAACCTATGATCCTTTCCCTAAATTAGCCAATGTAGGACTCACTTCCAACAATCCTCCTCTCAAACAAAATACAACCTAGAGTCTTCGAATAGCCTCCTCTTAATTGAAGCTCAACTCCTTCTTGGAGTCCTCGAACAAAGTACACCCTTTATTCGATACTTGAATCACTTTTGACTACACCTTCGAGGTTCACAACTTTTTTGTTCGACATTTGAGGATTCTATTGACAAGACTAAATTAAAGGCATGATTTGGTATGATATTGTCCAATTTGACCGTAAGCAATCATGGCTTTGCTTGGAGCCCAAAAGGCCTCTTACTCATAAACATTTATTTCTTGTTTATAAATTCATGATTTCCTTCGACAGCGATCATAAAAGATAAAACAAATAGACGGAAAAATAGGAGTAAATTGATAGATCGACTGTACCTCGAATCGGATATTCTTGTACACGAGCTCTTCAACATTGCTTCCAACCGTAGGATGTGTAGTAACAACCTCTCCCAAGTGCAATTTGTAAAGAGTCTTCAACATTGCTTCCAACCGTAGGATGTGTAGTAACAACCTCTCCCAAGTGCAATTTGTAAAGAGTCGTCGTCTTTCCGGCATTATCCAACCCAACGACCACGATTTTGTATTCTTTTGCCGGAAATAACATGAACCAGAATCTCGAAATTATCCAACCCAACGACCACGATTTTGTATTCTTTTGCCGGAAATAACATGAACCAGAATCTCGAAAAGAAAGCCCCCATCGTATCCCAAAATCGCCTAAATGCCCCAAAAGTGAAGAAAACATAAATTCCTCATCAACAGCAACACGCAACTTGATAGCTAAACAGAAGAATAATCACCTAGAAAAGAAGAGCTACTAAATCCAATCGGACGAACGACAAATCACAGATCCAGATCCGAATTGTTTCAAATAACGAAAACCGCTAAAAATGAATAGAGAGTTACCGAACCTGAATTAATCGAAGCGGGAAATCGGATATCGAAGCGCAAAGTACAAGAGCTTTACAAAAGAATCGATCAAGAAGCAGAAGAGAAAACCCTAATCTCGATTCAGAGATGAAATTTCCAAGTTTTGGGGGCAGCGATAATATTTGGTCGGCAAGTTAAGGGAGCTTCGGCGAAGGTGATGAACAGCAAAGATTATTTGATCCATCGTGGCGGCTGACGTGTGCATCCCACCATTACCAACTCTTTGCACTAATAATCACATAACAATATTTTAATGTTTTCCTTCCCAAAAGTAAAATAAATATTTTTTATTTTTTATTTAATCACATAACAATATTTTAATGTTTTCCTTCCCAAAAGTAAAATAAATATTTTTTATTTTTTATTTTTTAATTATATCCTGCGTGGTTGGGCTGTTATTTGATGGGCTCAATCTTACATATTGAACCTAGATGTGGATGTGGCCCAGCCCAATAAAGCAGGGCCCGATTCGTTTGTTCCGGCCCAGTTGTAGCTAATTACTTGGATGAAATATAGGCGAAATTTATATGAATAATCATATAAAAAAAAATTAAATTAAATTAATAAAAATGCTTCTATTTTTTTTGTACCATGAATATTAAACTTTAAAAAACTAAAATTAAAAATCACGCTCCCACAAACCAATAAGAGTTCTTCTAACCTGCTTTATTATCAAAAAACTAAAATTAAAAATCACGCTCCCACAAACCAATAAGAGTTCTTCTAACCTGCTTTATTATCACTCATATAAGTCTCAGGAACTTCCTTGGAGCATATTTAGTCATCGTATACTCAATATCACTCTTATTCGAATATAGTCTCGGTTCATTCATATACTTCCTTTATTCGGGTCCAACATATGAACTCTCTATTTCTTTATGGCTTTTCAACCTCTTCTTTACCATTTTGATTTACGAGATTCTTCGCATCTAATCTCATATTCATTTTAGTTTTCTTTCTTTATTCTTTT
>NW_019273360.1:0-5454 GCF_002738345.1 Cucurbita maxima
CATAAAGCAGTAAAAGAGTTCTTCAAATCGAATACTACTTCGGAAATCCAAATCTGGGAAGTTTGAAGTACGTGCTAAAAAAATCGAGTCACGATCGACGTTTTTCGAAACTTTTGTGAGGAATGATAAGGCTTGATGATTTAGAATATTATTTCTCAGAAACGGAGTGCATAAAAAAGTACAAGAGTTCTTCAAATCGAACCCTTCTTCGGCAACCCAAATCTGGGAAGTTTGAAGTACGTGCTAAAAAAACCGAGTCACGATCGACGTTTTTCAAAATTTTTGTGAGGAATGATAAGGCTTGATGATTTAGAATATTATTTCTAAGAAACGGAGTGCATAAAACAGTAAAAGAGTTCTTCAAATCGAACCATACTTCGGAAATCCAAATCTGGATAATTTGAAGTTCGTGCTAAAAAAACCGAGTCACGATCGACGTTTTTCGAAAGTTTTGTGAGGAATGATAAGGCTTGATGATTTAGAATATTATTTCTATTAAACGGAGTGCAAAAAACAGTAAAAGAGTTCTTCAAATCGAACCCTACTTCGGAAACCCAAATCTGAAAAGTTTGAAGTACATGCCAAAAAAACCGAGTCACGATCGACGTTTTTCGAATGTTTTGTGAGGAATGATAAGGCTTGATGATTTAGAATATTATTTCTAAGAAACGGAGTGCATAAAACAGTAAAAGAGTTCTTCAAATCGAACCCTACTTCGGAAACCCAAATCTGGGAAGTTTGAAGTACGTGCTAAAAAAACCGAGTCACGATCGACGTTTTTCGAATGTTTTGTGAGGAATGATAAGGCTTGATGATTTAGAATATTATTTCTAAGAAACGGAGTGCATAAAACAGTAAAAGAGTTCTTCAAATCGAACCCTACTACGGAAACCCAAATCTGGATAGTTTGAAGTACATGCCAAAAAAACCGAGTCACGATCGACGTTTTTCGAATGTTTTGTGAGGAATGATAAGGTTTGATGATTTAGAATATTATTTCTAAGAAACGGAGTGCATAAAACAGTAAAAGAGTTCTTCAAATCGAACCCTACTACGAAAACCCAAATCTGGATAGTTTGAAGTTCGTACTAAAAAAACCGAGTCACGATCGACGTTTTTCGAAAGTTTAGTGAGGAATGATAAGGCTTGATGATTTAGAATATTATTTCTAAGAAATGGAGTGCATAAAACAGTAAAAGAGTTCTTCAAATCGAACCCTACTACGGAAACCCATATCTGGATAGTTTGAAGTTCGTACTAAAAAAACCGAGTCACGGTTGACGTTTTGCGAAAGTTTTGTGAGGAATGATAAGGCTTGATGATTTAGAATATTATTTCTAAGAAACGGAGTGCATAAAACAGTAAAAGAGTTCTTCAAATCGAACCCTACTACGGAAACCCATATCTGGATAGTTTGAAGTTCGTACTAAAAAAACCGAGTCACGGTTGACGTTTTGCGAAAGTTTTGTGAGGAATGATAAGGCTTAATGATTTAGAATATTATTTCTAAGAAATGGAGTGCATAAAACAGTAAAAGAGTTTTTCAAATCGAACCCTACTACGGAAACCCAAATCTGGATAGTTTGAAGTTCGTGCTAAAAAAACCGAGTCACGATCGACGTTTTTCGAAAGTTTTGTGAGGAATGATAAGGCTTGATGATTTAGAATATTATTTCTAAGAAACGGAGTGCATAAAACAGTAAAAGAGTTCTTCAAATCAAACTCTACTACGAAAACCCAAATCTTGATAGTTTGAAGTTCGTGCTAAAAAAACCAAGTCACGATCGACGTTTTTCGAAAGTTTTGTGAGGAATGATAAGGCTTGATGATTTAGAATATTATTTCTATGAAACGAAGTGCATAAAACAGTAAAAGAGTTCTTCAAATCGAACCCTACTTTGGAAACCCAAATCTGGGAAGTTTAAAGTACGTGCTAAAAAAATGGAGTCACGATCGACGTTTTTCGAAAGTTTTGTGAGGAATGATAAGGCTTGATGATTTAGAATATTATTTCTCAGAAACGGAGTGCATAAAACAGTACAAGAGTTCTTCAAATCGAATCCTTCTTCGGCAACCCAAATCTTGGAAGATTGAAGTACGTGTTAAAATCCGAGTCACGATCGACGTTTTTCGAAAGTTTTGTGAGGAATGATAAGGCTTGATGATATAGAATATTATTTCTAAGAAACGGAGTGCATAAAACAGTAAAAGAGTTCTTCAAATCGAACCATACTTCGGAAACCCAAATCTGGGAAGTTTGAAGTACGTGCTAAAAAGCCGAATCACGATCGACGTTTTTCGAAACTTTTGTGAGGAATGATAAGGCTTGATGATTTAGAATATTATTTCTCAGAAACGGAGTGCATAAAACAGTACAAGAGTTCTTCAAATCGAACCCTTTTTAGAATATTATTTCTCAGAAACGGAGTGCATAAAACAGTACAAGAGTTCTTCAAATCGAACCCTTTTTCGGCAACCCAAATCATGGAAGATTGAAGTACGTGTTAAAATCCGAGTCACGATCGACGTTTTTCGAAAGTTTTGTAAGGAATGATAAGGCTTGATGATTTAGAATATTATTTCTAAGAAATAGAGTGCATAAAACAGTACAAGAGTTCTTCAAATCGAACCCTTCTTCGTTAACCCAAATCATGGAAGATTGAAGTACGTGTTAAAAATCCGAGTCACGATTGACGTTTTTCGAAAGTTTTGTGAGGAATGATATGGCTTGATGATTTAGAATATTATTTCTAAGAAACGGAGTGCATAAAATAGTAAAAGAGTTCTTCAAATCGAACCCTACTTCGGATACCCAAATCTGGGAAGTTTGAAGTACGTGCTAAAAAAATGGAGTCACGATCGACGTTTTTCGAAACTTTTGTGAGGAATGATAAGGCTTGATGATTTAGAATATTATTTCTCAGAAACGGAGTGCATAAAACAGTACAAGAGTTCTTCAAATCGAACCCTTCTTCGACAACCCAAATCTGGGAAGTTTGAAGTACGTGCTAAAAAACCGAATCACGATCGACGTTTTTCGAAACTTTTGTGAGGAATGATAAGGCTTGATGATTTAGAATATTATTTCTAAGAAACTAAGTGCATAAAACAGTAAAAGAGTTCTTCAAATCGAACCCTACTTCGGAAACCCAAATATGGGAAGTTTGAAGTACGTGCTAAAAAGCCGAATCACGATCGACGTTTTTCGAAAGTTTTGTGAGGAATGATAAGGCTTGATGATTTAGAATATTATTTCTAAGAAACGGAGTGCATAAAATAGTAAAAGAGTTCTTCAAATCGAACCCTACTACGGAATCCCAAATCTGGATAGTTTGAAGCTCGTGCTAAAAAAACCGAGTCACGATCGACGTTTTTCGAAAGTTTTGTGAGGAATGATAAGGTTTGATGATTTAGAATATTATTTCTATGAAACGGAGTGCATAAAACAGTAAAAGAGTTCTTCAAATCGAACCCTACTTCGGAAACACAATTCTAAACAGTTTGAAGTACGTGCTAAAAAAACCGAGTCACGATCGACGTTTTTCGAAAGTTTTGTGAGGAATGATAAGGCTTGATGATTTAGAATATTATTTCTAAGAAACGGAGCATAAAACATTAAAAGAGTTCTTCAAATCGAACCCTACTTCGGAAACCCATATCTGGGAAGTTTGAAATACGTGCTAAAAAAACCGAGTCACGATCAACGTTTTTCGAAAGTTTTGTGAGGAAAGATAAGGCTTGATGATTTAGAATATTATTTCTAAGAAACAGAGTGCATAAAACAGTACAAGAGTTCTTCAAATCAAACCCTTCTTCGGCAACCCAAATCATGGAAGATTGAAGTACGTGTTAAAATCCAAGTCACGATCGACGTTTTTCGAAAGTTATGTGAGGAATGATAAGGCTTGATGATTTAGAATATTATTTCTATGAAACGGAGTGCATAAAACAGTAAAAGAGTTCTTCAAATCGAACCCTACTTCGGAAACCCAAATCTGGGAAGTTTGAAGTACGTGCTAAAAAAACCGAGTCACGATCGACGTTTTTCGAAACTTTTGTGAGGAATGATAAGGCTTGATGATTTATAATATTATTTCTAAGAAACGGAGTGCATAAAACAGTAAAAGAGTTCTTCAAATCGAACCCTACTTCGAAAACCCAAATCTGGGAAGTTTGAAGTACGTGCTACAAAAACCGAGTCACGATCGACGTTTTTCGAAACTTTTGTGAGGAATGATAAGGCTTGATGATTTAGAATATTATTTCTAAGAAACGGAGTGCATAAAACAGTAAAAGAGTTCTTCAAATCGAACCCTACTACGGAAACCCAAATCTGGATAGTTTGAAGTTCGTGCTAAAAAAACCGAGTCACGATCGACGTTTTTCGAAAGTTTTGTGAGGAATGATAAGGCTTGATGATTTAGAATATTATTTCTAAGAAACGGAGTGCATAAAATAGTAAAAGAGTTCTTCAAATTGAACCCTACTACGGAAACCCAAATCTGGATAGTTTGAAGTTCGTGCTAAAAAAACCGAGTCACGATCGACGTTTTTCGAAAGTTTTGTGAGGAATGATAAGGCTTGATGATTTAGAATATTATTTCTAAGAAACGGAGTGCATAAAACAGTAAAAGAGTTCTTCAAATCGAACCCTACTTTGGAAACACAAATCTGAAAAGTTTGAAGTATGTGCTAAAAAAACCGAGTCACGATCGACGTTTTTCGAAAGTTTTGTGAGGAATGATAAGGCTTGATGATTTAGAATATTATTTCTAAGAAACGGAGTGCATAAAATAGTAAAAGAGTTCTTCAAATCGAACCCTACTACGGAAACCCAAATCTGGATAGTTTGAAGTTCGTGCTAAAAAAACCGAGTCACGATCGACGTTTTTCGAAAGTTTTGTGAGGAATGATAAGGCTTGATGATTTAGAATATTATATCTAAGAAACGGAGTGCATAAAACAGTAAAAGAGTTCTTCAAATCGAACTCTACTACGAAAACCCAAATCTTGATAGTTTGAAGTTCGTGCTAAAAAAACCGAGTCACGATCGACGTTTTTCGAAAGTTTTGTGAGGAATGATAAGGCTTGATGATTTAGAATATTATTTCTATGAAACGGAGTGCATAAAACAGTAAAAGAGTTCTTCAAATCGAACCCTACTTTGGAAACCCAAATCTGGGAAGTTTAAAGTACGTGCTAAAAAAATGGAGTCACGATCGACGTTTTTCGAAACTTTTGTGAGGAATGATAAGGCTTGATGATTTAGAATATTATTTCTCAGAAACGGAGTGCATAAAACAGTACAAGAGTTCTTCAAATCGAATCCTTCTTCGGCAACCGAAATCTTGGAAGATTGAAGTACGTGTTAAAATCCGAGTCACGATCGACGTTTTTCGAAAGTTTTGTGAGGAATGATAAGGCTTGATGATTTAGAATATTATTTCTCAGAAA
>NW_019273361.1:0-5438 GCF_002738345.1 Cucurbita maxima
GTCGACGTTTCTCGAAACTTTTGTTGGGAATGTTTAGTTTAGTCTTGATGATTTAGAATAGAATGTCAAAGAAACGGAGTGTAGAAAAATAGTACTTAAAATCGAAACCCTAATTTCTGAACTCTAATCCAGGAAGTTTGAACCACGTGATAAAAAAACTGAGTAGCGGTCGGCGTTTTTCGAAATTCCTGCTCGGAGTGATCGGGAATAATGATTTAGAATAGAATTTTGAAGAAATGGAGTGCATAAAACAGTAAAAGAGTGCTTTAAATCGATTCCCTAACCTGGTTAGTTAGAAGTACGTGCTAAAAAAACTGTGTCACGGTCGACGTTTCTCGAAACTTTTGTTGGGAATGTTTAGTTTAGCCTTGATGATATAGAATAGAATGTCAAAGAAACGGAGTGTAGAAAAATAGTACTTAAAATCGAAACCCTAATTTCTGAACCCTAATCTAGGAAGTTTGAACCACGTGATAAAAAAACTGAGTAGAATCGAAACCCTAATTTCTGAACCCTAATCTAGGAAGTTTGAACCACGTGATAAAAAAACTGAGTAGAGGTCGGCGTTTTTTTTCTGAACCCTAATCTAGGAAGTTTGAACCACGTGATAAAAAAACTGAGTAGAGGTCGGCGTTTTTCTTCTGAACCCTAATCTAGGAAGTTTGAACCACGTGATAAAAAAACTGAGTAGAGGTCGGCGTTTTTCAAAATTCCTGCTCGGAGTGATCGGGAATAATGATTTAGAATAGAATTTTGAAGAAATGGAGTGCATAAAACAGTAAAAGAGTGCTTTAAATCGATTCCCTGACCTGGTTACTTTGAAGTACGTGCTAAAAAAACTGTGTCACGGTCGACGTTTCTCGAAACTTTTGTTGGGAATGTTTAGTTTAGTCTTGATGATTTAGAATAGAATGTCAAAGAAACGGAGTGTAGAAAAATAGTACTTAAAATCGAAACCCTAATTTCTGAACCCTAATCCAGGAAGTTTGAACCACGTGATAAAAAAACTGAGTAGCGGTCGGCGTTTCTCGAAATTCCTGCTCGGAGTGATCGGGAATAATGATTTAGAATAGAATTTTGAAGAAATGGGGTGCATAAAACAGTAAAAGAGTGGTTTAAATCGATTCCCTAACCTGGTTAGTTAGAAGTACATGTTAAAAAAACTGTGTCACGGTCGACGTTTCTCGAAACTTTTGTTGGGAATGTTTAGTTTAGCCTTGATGATTTAGAATAGAATGTCAAAGAAACGGAGTGTAGAAAAATAGTACTTAAAATCGAAACCCTAATTTCTGAACCCTAATCCAGGAAGTTAGAACCACGTGATAAAAAAACTGAGTAGCGGTCGGCGTTTCTCGAAATTCCTGCTCGGAGTGATCGGGAATAATGATTTAGAATAGAATTTTGAAGAAATGGAGTGCATAAAACAGTAAAAGAGTGCTTTAAATCGATTCCCTGACCTGGTTAGTTAGAAGTACGTGCTAAAAAAACTGTGTAGCGGTCGGCGTTTTTCGAAATTCCTGCTCGGAGTGATCGAGAATAATGAATTAGAATAGAATTTTGAAGAAATGGAGTGCATAAAACAGTAAAAGAGTGCTTTAAGTCGATTCCCTAACCTGGTTAGTTAGAAGTACGTGCTAAAAAAACTGTGTCACGGTCGACGTTTTTTCGAAATTCCTGCTCGTAGTGATCGGGAATAATGATTTAGAATAGAATTTCGAAGAAATGGAGTGCATAAAACAGTAAAAGAGTGCTTTAAGTCGATTCCCTAACCTGGTTAGTTAGAAGTACGTGCTAAAAAAACTGTGTCACGGTCGACGTTTTTTCGAAATTCC
This sequence comes from Cucurbita maxima, assembly GCF_002738345.1. Classification (NCBI taxonomy): domain Eukaryota; kingdom Viridiplantae; phylum Streptophyta; class Magnoliopsida; order Cucurbitales; family Cucurbitaceae; genus Cucurbita; species Cucurbita maxima. The sequence continues at coordinate 1,833 of NW_019273361.1, forward strand.
TGCTCGTAGTGATCGGGAATAATGATTTAGAATAGAATTTCGAAGAAATGGAGTGCATAAAACAGTAAAAGAGTGCTTTAAGTCGATTCCCTAACCTGGTTAGTTAGAAGTACGTGCTAAAAAAACTGTGTCACGGTCGACGTTTTTTCGAAATTCCTGCTCGTAGTGATCGGGAATAATGATTTAGAATAGAATTTCGAAGAAATGGAGTGCATAAAACAGTAAAAGAGTGCTTTAAGTCGATTCCCTAACCTGGTTAGTTAGAAGTACGTGCTAAAAAAACTGTGTCACGGTCGACGTTTTTTCGAAATTCCTGCTCGTAGTGATCGGGAATAATGATTTAGAATAGAATTTCGAAGAAATGGAGTGCATAAAACAGTAAAAGAGTGCTTTAAGTCGATTCCCTAACCTGGTTAGTTAGAAGTACGTGCTAAAAAAACTGTGTCACGGTCGACGTTTTTTCGAAATTCCTGCTCGTAGTGATCGGGAATAATGATTTAGAATAGAATTTCGAAGAAATGGAGTGCATAAAACAGTAAAAGAGTGCTTTAAGTCGATTCCCTAACCTGGTTAGTTAGAAGTACGTGCTAAAAAAACTGTGTCACGGTCGACGTTTTTTCGAAATTCCTGCTCGTAGTGATCGGGAATAATGATTTAGAATAGAATTTCGAAGAAATGGAGTGCATAAAACAGTAAAAGAGTGCTTTAAGTCGATTCCCTAACCTGGTTAGTTAGAAGTACGTGCTAAAAAAACTGTGTCACGGTCGACGTTTTTTCGAAATTCCTGCTCGTAGTGATCGGGAATAATGATTTAGAATAGAATTTCGAAGAAATGGAGTGCATAAAACAGTAAAAGAGTGCTTTAAGTCGATTCCCTAACCTGGTTAGTTAGAAGTACGTGCTAAAAAAACTGTGTCACGGTCGACGTTTTTTCGAAATTCCTGCTCGTAGTGATCGGGAATAATGATTTAGAATAGAATTTCGAAGAAATGGAGTGCATAAAACAGTAAAAGAGTGCTTTAAGTCGATTCCCTAACCTGGTTAGTTAGAAGTACGTGCTAAAAAAACTGTGTCACGGTCGACGTTTTTTCGAAATTCCTGCTCGTAGTGATCGGGAATAATGATTTAGAATAGAATTTCGAAGAAATGGAGTGCATAAAACAGTAAAAGAGTGCTTTAAGTCGATTCCCTAACCTGGTTAGTTAGAAGTACGTGCTAAAAAAACTGTGTCACGGTCGACGTTTTTTCGAAATTCCTGCTCGTAGTGATCGGGAATAATGATTTAGAATAGAATTTCGAAGAAATGGAGTGCATAAAACAGTAAAAGAGTGCTTTAAGTCGATTCCCTAACCTGGTTAGTTAGAAGTACGTGCTAAAAAAACTGTGTCACGGTCGACGTTTTTTCGAAATTCCTGCTCGTAGTGATCGGGAATAATGATTTAGAATAGAATTTCGAAGAAATGGAGTGCATAAAACAGTAAAAGAGTGCTTTAAGTCGATTCCCTAACCTGGTTAGTTAGAAGTACGTGCTAAAAAAACTGTGTCACGGTCGACGTTTTTTCGAAATTCCTGCTCGTAGTGATCGGGAATAATGATTTAGAATAGAATTTCGAAGAAATGGAGTGCATAAAACAGTAAAAGAGTGCTTTAAGTCGATTCCCTAACCTGGTTAGTTAGAAGTACGTGCTAAAAAAACTGTGTCACGGTCGACGTTTTTTCGAAATTCCTGCTCGTAGTGATCGGGAATAATGATTTAGAATAGAATTTCGAAGAAATGGAGTGCATAAAACAGTAAAAGAGTGCTTTAAGTCGATTCCCTAACCTGGTTAGTTAGAAGTACGTGCTAAAAAAACTGTGTCACGGTCGACGTTTTTTCGAAATTCCTGCTCGTAGTGATCGGGAATAATGATTTAGAATAGAATTTCGAAGAAATGGAGTGCATAAAACAGTAAAAGAGTGCTTTAAGTCGATTCCCTAACCTGGTTAGTTAGAAGTACGTGCTAAAAAAACTGTGTCACGGTCGACGTTTTTTCGAAATTCCTGCTCGTAGTGATCGGGAATAATGATTTAGAATAGAATTTCGAAGAAATGGAGTGCATAAAACAGTAAAAGAGTGCTTTAAGTCGATTCCCTAACCTGGTTAGTTAGAAGTACGTGCTAAAAAAACTGTGTCACGGTCGACGTTTTTTCGAAATTCCTGCTCGTAGTGATCGGGAATAATGATTTAGAATAGAATTTCGAAGAAATGGAGTGCATAAAACAGTAAAAGAGTGCTTTAAGTCGATTCCCTAACCTGGTTAGTTAGAAGTACGTGCTAAAAAAACTGTGTCACGGTCGACGTTTTTTCGAAATTCCTGCTCGTAGTGATCGGGAATAATGATTTAGAATAGAATTTTGAAGAAATGGAGTGCATAAAACAGTAAAAGAGTGCTTTAAATCGATTCCCTAACCTGGTTAGTTAGAAGTACGTGCTAAAAAAACTGTGTCACGGTCGACGTTTTTTCGAAATTCCTGCTCGGAGTGATCGGGAATAATGATTTAGAATAGAATTTTGAAGAAATGGAGTGCATAAAACAGTAAAAGAGTGCTTTAAATCGATTCCCTAACCTGGTTAGTTAGAAGTACGTGCTAAAAAAACTGTGTCACGGTCGACGTTTCTCGAAACTTTTGTTGGGAATGTTTAGTTTAGTCTTGATGATGTAGAATAGAATGTCAAAGAAACGGAGTGTAGAAAAATAGTACTTAAAATCGAAACCCTAATTTCTGAACCCTAATCCGGGAAGTTTGAACCACGTGATAAAAAAACTGAGTAGCAGTCGGCATTTTTCGACATTCCTGGTCGGAGTTATCGGGAATAATGATTTAGAATAGAATTTTGAAGAAATGGAGTGCATAAAACAGTAAAAGAGTGCTTTAGATCGATTCCCTGACCTGGTTAGTTAGAAGTACGTGCTAAAAAAACTGTGTCACGGTCGACGTTTCTCGAAACTTTTGTTTGGAATGTTTAGTTTAGTCTTGATGATTTAGAATAGAATGTCAAAGAAACGGAGTGTAGAAAAATAGTACTTAAAATCGAAACCCTAATTTCTGAACCCTAATCCGGGAAGTTTGAACCACGTGATAAAAAAACTGTGTAGCGGTCGGCGTTTTTCGACATTCCTGCTTTGAGTGATCGGGAATAATGATTTAGAATAGAATTTTGAAGAAATGGAGTGCATAAAACAGTAAAAGAGTGCTTTAAATCGATTCCCTGACCTGGTTACTTAGAAGTACGTGCTAAAAAAACTGTGTCACGGTCGACGTTTCTCGAAACTTTTGTTGGGAATGTTTAGTTTAGTCTTGATGATTTAGAATAGAATGTCAAAGAAACGGAGTGTAGAAAAATAGTACTTAAAATCGAAACCCTAATTTGTGAACCCTAATCCAGGAAGTTTGAACCACGTGATAAAAAAACTGAGTAGCGGTCAGTGTTTTTCGATATTCCTGCTCGGAGTGATCGGGAATAATGATTTAGAATAGAATTTTGAAGAAATGGAGTGCATAAAACAGTAAAAGAGTGCTTTAAATCGATTCCCTGACCTGGTTACTTTGAAGTACGTGCTAAAA